>NW_028301578.1:4790000-4892500 GCF_042242905.1 Orbicella faveolata | reverse complement strand
TCGTAACAACGTTGCATTTTTTTGCCTGTAAACAACTGTTTCTTGTAGACGTATCCTCTGTTAACGTGTTTTCAAGAAACTTCGGAGAACTAGCCTCTTCATTGTTCGCTTGAATTTTATCTTTAGCCCTCAGTGCTTTTCTGAGCAGGTCAGTGGCAGTATGAAATTCCTCCTGTTTCAAAAGACAGAACAATCATCTGTCACTTTAAGACTTGTTTAAGACTTGGACTTGGAAAGTAATGAGGCAATTACAGTTGGAACCCGCTCATTCGAACTCCGTTATTTCGAATTTCCCGATATTTCGAACTCAAAACCATTTCCCTTGGATTCCCCCCTTCAGTCATTTACTATCGTTTAGTTCAAACTCCCGCTATTTCGAACGATTTTTCGTTTCCACTGCGGGTTCGAAATAGCGGGGTTCAACTGTACTTTGGTTTTGGTTTTACTACGGTTTGAGATTGACTGAGTAGTCTAATTGGTAAGTAGAGCGATTTTAAATTGAGTGTGGTAAAACCAAAACCAAAACAATTACTTATCAATTAGACTACTCAGTCAATCTCGAACCATAGTAAAACCAAAACCAAAGTAACTGCCTGATGACTTTCCCAACTCAATAGGTCACTTTCGACATTCAGCTTGAGGTACCAAAAGAGATATGCTTTCGAAATGCAGCTTTATAGTGAGGCCTAGAGGACATAACCAAAAGAAATAAATCAAAATGTCATTCAATTCCCTTTATCTGTCCTCTAAGCCTCACTGCCAAGCTGAATTTTAATATATCGAAAACAGTCTACTAAAAATCGTTCTCAAATTGGTTTGGTTTTGGTTTTACGACACTCAATTGAAAACCGCTCTATTAAATTCAAGATGATAAATAGCTCTGATGGTAAAAACAACAGTGATTCCGACAGCAAAAGGCGCATTCTTACCTTCATAAGTTGTTGGTCAAGGGACGGCAAGTCACAGCCCACATAAGCATCATTCATGACACAGTACTGGAGAAGACAGCACCAGTAGGGATCCTAAACGACATATCAAATCTGTTACATAAAGGAACAACTCCAAGTGCAAGTTAACTTGAGGTAGAGGCCCATTCACTGATTCATGCGCGCGCTCGCCCGCGTTGCTAAGGAGGTCAAATTTCACTTGGGTCAACCTGAGCGCGGGAAATTTAAACAATTCGAAAACTTTCAAATTCGGCTCCATTTTAGATGTTTTTTCTTTGTGTTTCACAAAATTCAAAGTAATAAAGTACAAGCAAACACAAACTAAAAGAAAAAAAAAAAAAAAAGCGCAAAAGACCAAGAAAAACCATCTCCGTGTGGCTTTCGTGTGCTTCGTTTGTTCTTATCGAGCCGCTGGTAGTGTAAACTGCGCACGCGCTGATAGGGTAACTCCCGATAGATATCGCGCACACTTCCGGTTTCTTTAAATGCTAAAGGAAATGCGGTTTTTAATTAAATCCAGCTTTTTTTGGACAAGTTACGATTTAAGCTAACGTTTAAACAAGGGATATCATGACCGTGACGATGTTTGGATATCTGATCTTAATTAGCAATTAATTCTCAGTTTTCTCCTTAGTTTAGTTTCGATTGAAGAGATATATCGAACACTCAAGACAGTGTTTGACCACACTTCCAAACACCTCGAAGTTCGCCAAAAATACTTCGGAACGCGTCGTATTTTCAACTCTCTTCTCGGTGTTTAGAAATGGGGTCAAACACGGTCTTTCGTGTTTGACGTATTACTTCAACTCGCTAACCTGACATAGCACATGTGGATTCCCAACCACAACGAGCAGCGCCTGGGCACGAGTGATAGCAACGTTAAACCTCTTGGGATTACTCAGGAAACCAACACTGTGACGTACATCAACACCAACCAATGACTCGTTAGAACGAACCTGCAACCAATCACAACACAGACGATAGTCAGGGTTAATTCACTTACAAGACTACATGTTGTCAATTTAGGTTCTGTCCACCATAACGCATCTTCGGTGAGGCATATTCGTCGGGGGGCTTTCGCTTGTAGTACACGCTGATTTGATCGCGAACGCTGATGGTTTACTTTGAAATCGCACGCTTTGAAAACGTTCTCTGAGACAGTGATACTTGAAAATGGAGTCCTATCAGTGTGAAAGAGAAAACGGAGCATTGTCGATCGTATAATGTGGACGACAGGCGAACACACATGGATGGACAGGCGA
Organism: Orbicella faveolata; assembly: GCF_042242905.1. Taxonomy (NCBI): domain Eukaryota; kingdom Metazoa; phylum Cnidaria; class Anthozoa; order Scleractinia; family Merulinidae; genus Orbicella; species Orbicella faveolata. The sequence continues at coordinate 4,890,291 of NW_028301578.1, read as the reverse complement.
ACACACATGGATGGACAGGCGCATCAACGAAAACACTGTAATGTGGACGGGGCCTTTAACTCAAAATATACAACGGTCTGGAGTAAATCTCACTTTTGGCAAATCTTCGAAAACGCATCGAAAGAGTCTTTAGTTCTTATCATCCACCAAAAAAGTGAAAGCATCCGTCAGAACAAGCTTTCTGAAAGTATGATGCAACAAACAAACACCGGCTTGAGAAAACTCTGAGATGCTGGGTATCGCTCAAAAAGGTTAAAGCAATTTAAACTACAAGGACAGCACAACGGAAATGGAGTAGGACATTTTAAAGGAGCTACGTCACTGTTTGCGCATCCTGGAAAGCTTATCCTAAATTTCTCAAATTCGTCATTTGTAATCCGTGTTAATCTTCTCCATCCGTAAACATCTTTGCCCCTTTATGGTTTATTATTATTTCTTTGATGTTTTTTCTGTCTTAGTAAACTACTATTTTCAGGTTTTCTTCAATTTAGAGGTTATTTTGAACGTGGCCAAAATACCATGAATGAGCTCTTTTAATGGCCAGTATTTCACTCTAGCTTTGTTTCTGTCGAAGACTGTATCACTGGTTGAAATATTAGCAATTAAATGATAGTCTTTTCTATTCCATTTCCGTAGTAGAGGTCTTCCATTTCAACTTGTTCTATTCACACTATGAGTGAGCTATAGAGGTCCCTTTGAGTCCCTTGGAAAGCGGGCCAAACACCCCCACCCAATTTTTCTGGGAGTACCCCCTGGGTAAAACCTTGAGAGTGCTGACCAAGGAGCTATGAAAACTTGATCATAGATCTTTATGAAGTTCACTTTACTCTTTTTGGCACTGAAAGGTAATTTGAATACATGTAGGACGAAGTTCTCGCCAGACTCACTGTTGATATGATAATAGCGAGTCTTTCCTGACCCTGAAATTCCTCCACAGACCCAACTTTGACTTCTTCCAGTCCCAGGCGATCCAACAGGAGACGGAGCTTTTCCACCTACAAAAGAAAACGAATATGAACTATAACGACTATGAACAACTTGGAAAAAACTTCGGCCTAGTAAATGTCTTTGATGGTGAGCGAAGCGTGTAAAAATCTCTTTTATTGGTATACTACAGTCGCACCTCTCCACAACGGTCACCTTGGAGACAGAGGAAAGTGGCTGTTGTAGAGAGTTGGCCGTTGTGGCGAGATAGGGGTGTAGACATCGGCAGGTATATTTTGCAGGGTGCAGGGTGCAGGTTGCAGGGTGCAGGTTGCAGGTTGAAATTTAATTATAACTGAAAAACCGCTGGCACTAAAAATAATTAATAACCTATATACTCGTCGGGGGTTCTTACATAAAGTAGTTCGCCTGTTTCACGTAGTGAAAACACGCTGTTATTAATATTTAGGCCTTCTTTGGCAATCTTCTAACTTGTTACGCCGTGTACAGAAACCAGAAACTTCGTACGCTTCCCAACATGTTTGTGATCGCACTTGGTTTGAACGATGTTCTCATGTCCATCGAAAACACGATCGATCCGCTATAAGTACTTATCGAACGACACGCAGGGACTGGTGAAATCTCTTCAAAGCCATCTGGATGGCCGCTCCACAGATGTCTCCATCGATTCCAGATTTGGCTCGAGTCTTCCCTCAACAACAGAAGATTGCCATCACAAATGAAGCAAATAAATAAAGAAATGAAATAATATAAGATTTTAACCGACGGAATATACTAGCGCAAGCTCAGTGTGCTTCAGTTCATTTTGGTACTCACTGGGAAGAAACCAAATTCAGCAGATATTTGAGATGATATTTCAGATGTTTCTTCAAAAACAATAATTCATTGCAGGCTTAAAATCATAGAAATATACTCTCCTCCCATCGCTTCGGCCGGTTTGGCACTTAGGTGGAAGCCACCTTTCTGAGCGACTGTAAACAGCGTCATGTAACAGTCACGGTAATTCTACCAACTGTACGTTTTTTCAAGTGCCAGCGGTTTTCCAGTTATAATTACATTTCAACCTGCACCCTGCACCCTGCACCCTGCACCCTGCACCCTGCAAAATATACCTGCTGTGTAGACATGACACCTTTTTTTCGGGGTTGCAACCTTTTGTTTTCAAAAATGTTTATTGTAGCATATATAAATCAAAATGTATCAATAAAACAGAAACTTCACAAAAATAGACACCAATGACGGATTTTGTAAACACGGTTCGCCAGTCGTTGATTAACTGGCCGTTGTCGAGAGGTTATTTTGGCAGTTGGGACGAGTGTTAGTGGCTATTGCCGTTGTGGATAGGTGGCAGTTGTAGAGAGGTTAAAATAACAGTGAATGTATAGACTGTTCGCCGGGACAAAAATAAATGGCCATTGTAGAGAGGTGGCCGTTAGAGGGGGTTCGACTGTAATGAGGATTTGAACTTATAGAATAACTGTTAAACCGAAAGCAGCTTTCACTTATTTCAAACAAACAAAAACAAAACAAAACAACAAGAAGAACATGAAATTTCCGGGCGCAAATTGGTACGCGCGTCAATTTTCCTACTCTTTTATCATTTCTTGATCGACGACCAATGGGAACAGCTTAAGACAACAGATGAAGGACTTGCGGTACAAACCTGTTTCCTGTAAGGAGTAATGACACCGATATCAGTGAGTTTGAGGGAGAACTTGTCGCTTGATCTGAGAGACTGTAAATACTTCACAACTTGAACAGCTTCCACTGGGTTGAACCATGATGGACTGTTACCTTCACGAATATCTTCTCCCTAAAACAAAAACAGCTATAGTTAGCATTGAAAAGTTGAACGGTTTTCATTTGAGTGTACAAAAGTAACTGGCTTTGCATCAAACTACACGATTGGCTTAAAACCTCGCGTCATTTTTTCATCCAGTCAGAAGCGAAACCAAAACCAATCGCGAGTCACTCGCACGCGTTTTCCCGCGCTTTGCGTCAGCTACATGTAATTACTTCGAGCTTTGATTGGTTTAATGCATTGTCTGTGTCCTTTCTGATTGGCTAGAGTGATTACTTTGGTTTTGGTTTTACGACACTCACAAGGAAACCGCTCTATTGTAAAGCAATGAAAATGAACTACTATTTTAACATAGCCAGTAACTTGGCGCGAACTAAATCAACGGCGTGAGCAAGCGTTTAGAATTCGATGAACGGGTATCCTTGCTCTATAAAATGACGTGTTTAAACAATCATTGGATGAGGTTTTTGTGATATCCAGATGTAAAATCCTTTCTTTGCTCATCTTTAAACGTTTAACCTAATTTTTTCAAGTTCGTCGTTTGTAATCCGTGTTAATCTCCTCCATCCTTAGCCAACCTTGTTCCTTGACGGTTTATTGTTATGTCTTTGGTGTTTTTCTATCTTAGTTAACTACTATTTTCACGTTCCCTTCAATGTAAAGGTAATTTTACACGTGGCCAAAGTATCGTGAATGAGCTCCTTTGACCATGCACGTGTACAACTTTACCTTCAGGCCGTGAAAAATCACTGGAAATCCTTTGTTTGGAAGCCTTTCCCACTGACACAAACTTTCCCGCATCCGCACATCAGCACAGGGCTTGAGCTCATCATGGTAAAAAACAGCAGAGGAGAGTTTGAGCACAGCTGGGTGTGAACGATAATTATTTATCAGTTTGGTAACTAGAAGTGGATCGTAGCAACCATGGTCAGAAAATTTGTCTTCATTCCTACAGTACAGCGGTCTGCCCATTAAGCGCTCCAGCAGAGAGATTTCCAGTCCATAGGAGGACGCTACACGAGATTGGAGGACTGGGCCGAGCTGAAAAGGATCGCCTGCGAGGACGACCTGAAGGAAAGCAAAAAAAAAAAAAACAAAAGGTTATTTCTTTCTCCAATGAAGAGCTTAAGCAATGACGATAGCGATGACATGACGTAAAAAAAAAATATATAGGTAAGGTAAAGTCTGCATACGAGACAAGTTGCGCATTAGGCCGGAGCTTATCTCCGGTTTCTGTAGCATGAAGCGACTACGACTATTTAGTTCCCCCCCCGTCAGATGAGATGCTATACCATCGCAGGGTTACCCCAGCATTACGTTCGCGGGTACCCATTTATACATCTGGGTGGAGACGGGCACTGTGAGAGTAAAGTGTCTTGCCCAAGAACACGATACAATGTCCCCGGCCAGAGCACGAATCTGGAGGGCTCGATCCAGGGACGAAGCACTAACCATGAGGCCACCGTGCCTCTATTCAACGTATCTATCGGGTTTTAAACCGAAAGACGGTCCAGCTAAAAAAAAAGTAGGGAGAACGTTCAGCTCCAAACAACAATGCGAAAAATAAGTCGCTGGGATTCACATTCTTCAAAATGCGCGGAATTTAGTCCATTCACGTAGTCGTTTTGCAGAAAATGGCCACTACATGTACCAAGATTGAAACGGCACGCACAAAGTTACTGTTAAGTAGAAACAGATAGGCACTTCTTCTTATTCCTCGTCACTCCCTCTAGAACATAGGGCCGTGACTACTAGCTTCCATCTTTCTAGGTCTTTAGCTGCCCTCTTCGACTCCTCTCACGTCAGACACACACTAGATAAACTTTATTAACGTGGGAATATGAAATATCCGAGGGAAGTTCTCTCTACTTAAAGGGAAAACCTACATATACAAGCCTAGTATTCTAACGCTAAAATTGTTTCATTCAAGGACCTGCTTTGCTCATAAACCCTTAGTTTGGCGACATTATTTTTGTCGTTGCTGTCATGCTTAGCTTAAGCTCCCTGTTAATTATGACTCGCGTTAGCAATAGCCCTATTCTTTTCAGAGTCAGCTACTAAACAAGTATCTACCTGACCATCATCCCCTGCGGCCAGTCCAACAGCGACAAGACACTCGGGCTCAGTAGCTTGTCCTGCCTGGAAAAACAACATTGCGACACTTGACAATCGCTGCTTGATCGCGGTCACAACTCTCTGGCAGTTTTTCTACGACATTTTAGACGATTTGATTCACTGATGAACTTGGATATAAATATGTTTTATTTTCTCTAAAACAAAAGAGTTTCTGTTCTTTATTACAATGTTTCTAAATATAAATTGTCCGAAACTGAGTTATCGATTCTAACCTTGCATAAGGCTGAAATTTGAATTGACCAATCAGGATTCAGAAGGCGAGAAAACTTTACTGTCCGGTGTCGTGATGTAAGAAATGTATCTTAACAGGAAAGGTATTGCAGTCAGGCAACTTTTCTCACTGGAGACGGCATTGACTGTTCACGTAAAGGGCTTTAAAATTCCAAAACCCCTTCAGATTGTAAAAAGTGAAAAGTTTGAAACATTTTGTGTCTCCAAGCTTTTAATCTGGAGTTAAAAATGGGTTGCCACGTCCGGCAACTCGCTCATGGTTCGTCGAATGTCGCCAGATAGGAAAATAGTTGCGATATTTTGAACAAAATATGTTGTTTCTCGTCAAATTGAACCCTGCATTCTTGAATTAAAATATTAGAAGAAGCCGAAGCAACTTTGGTATTGTCTTAATTTTTGTTAGCTACATGTACGAAGGAAAAGACTGTTATCGTGTCGTTTAGGACAGTTCGGTTTTGACTGCCACTCGCAGTGCGGGCTCAGTCGCCGTATGCAAGGAAGCGACCCTTATTGCAAAACTCGGACCGTTCAGGGAACCAATCAGAATTCTCCATTACGTCGTGGACCAGTTTGCCATGTAATACATGTACGTGAAGATACCATGATTTGTCTGACTTAAGTTACAAACCTCATCAACAAATGCATGCGTGATATGACCTGCCCGCAATCCCAGGGAATACAGCTGACCTGCTGTACTGCATGTGCAGATTATGACGCGATAACGCGCCGCCATGTCCAACTGATCCGTGTCAGTGCAGTACGGAGTGATGGATTCTGGGATACTCTGCGCTCGCTGAATAGCATTTAGTCGGACCATGTCTCCTTCTTGAATGAAACCGCTCATGTGAAGTCGTTCTGCCTGAGAAGAAGTAAAATAAAGTGATGTTATTAAACCTAAAACGGTCTGCTCGACAGATGCCTAGAGAGGCAGCGTGGCAAAGTGGTTTCAGGCGCTGGGTTTGAAATCCCGTTTCAGTGTTGCATCTCGCTGATAACTGGATTTTGTCCCAGTGGTCTCGAGTTTAAAGGAGCTACGTCACAGTTTGAGCATCTCCAAAAGTTAAGCCTAAATTTTTCAAGTTCGTCGTTTGCAATCCGTGTTAATCTTCTTCATCCTTAACCTTTCTTGTTCCTTTATGGTTTACTATTATCTCTTTGGTGTTCTTCTATCTTAGTAAACTATTATTTTCAGGTTTCCTTCATTTAAAGGTAATTTTGGACGTGGCCAAAATCACTCCTAATACTGTGACTGAGTTCCTTTACTCCTCGTCCTTGTGTTGTTAAAAGCTTACTAGTGTGGCCCTCTGCCAGCTGGATCCTTCACCAGTGTTACGTTTATCTGAAATATTTGTTTCTCCTGTTTGAGTGACGTATCTGGAATCTAGCATTAAGCTAAATTGAAGATACCTTTTGACGCAATACAACAAAACACTGCGAAAAAAAAAACAAACAAAAACACACACACACACACACACACACACACACACACACACACTGCGAAACATTGGCCAACGCTTATTTCACTTTTCGTCACCTAGTTTGTACAACTTTAAAATTTTACTACTGGTTTCTCAAACTTGGCTAACCAACGAGTCAACTAAGGGACACTGAGAATTTATCTGCAAATGGAAACTTAAATTCTCGCAAGACTAAGCAGGTTCTTATATGTGGGTTACAGTTAAAATCATGATAACATTTTAACCACGAAGTGTGACTGAGATGGGAGTCTATATTACAAGAAAATATATAACACAGTTGTGAATAAATACTGCATATTCAAGAATCAAACCCAAGTTTATTTATTTTTTTGATAATCAACAACTATAACTCCTTCATAAATTGCCAATAACTACCCCAAAGTACAAGAACCAATTTTGCCAGACTTCCAAAAATGTAGTAACACATCTCATTTTATGTTATCAAGTTTACTATCTGTTTTCTAGGACATTCTAGTGCAATGTGTACTCACAATTAAATCAGCGGCGCTATTTGACGGGGCACAAGCCAGAATTCGGCTGGAAGGAATTCTGTGAAAGATCTAGAAAACATGCGGAGGTTATAAACATCACGTTGATAGCGAAGCAGGAAAATCCCTAAATAGATTCTGCGCTAAAGCTACACGAAATACCGCAGCGTATAGCTACATTAAAGCACCTTTGAAGTAAAAAATAATTCCTGCTTATTTGAAAGGCTTTTCAAAGTAAAGAAGAATGGCGTTTTCTTTCTTGGAATATCTTTTTTCGTTCTAGAGATATTTGCGTTTTTGTATTATGCAAATAAAGAAAGTGATGACGTCATAAATAGTTCCACTTGAACAGTAAAATAGTGAATCAAGAATATCTCTAGAAATTTTGGAGCAGTGTTCTTCAAACTTGGCACCAGGAATGTACATGACAAAAAAAAAAAAAAAAAACAGAATGAAACCTTCTGTGTTGTTGCCATGGCAACACTTTTGGCTCCAGTCTCTTTCTGTGAAAAACCAAATATGCCCATTTGCAACCCTTTGAAAAGGGACAGAGGGTCTTGCTCAGAGCACAAATGGTTCCCATATTGTCTTAACTCTCCCCATTAGATTGTTGGCAGTGGATGACCCTTGCTTAACATAAAATCTGGGAATTTCAGTTTTAATTAAAACAGGACCAGCGGCATAACTGTTGCCATGGCGATGGCACGACAGGTGTCATTTTGTTTCTTTTGTGATATACATTTCTGGTGCGAAGTTTAGAGAACACTGCTCTAATACTTCTCGAGATATTCTTCATTGAGTGTTGAACTGTTTTAGTGGAACCACCTATGACATCATCACTCATAATACAAAAACGTGAATATCTCATTGACATCAAGAGAAGATAGTAAATCAGTGAACAGACTACAACCAGCGTGCCATGTTACAACATAGGCCAGGGCCTAAATTAACCTCACATCTAAGATCTAGGGGGGTGCGGGCGGGCATGGATGACGCAGTATTGAGCGCGCTCGCCTACCACCAATGTGGCCCGGATTCGATTCCGGCCCTGTGCCATATGTGGGTTGAGTTTGTTGCTGGTTCTCGCCTTGCTTCCAGAGTTTTTCTCCAGGTTCTCTAGTTTTCCTCCCTCCTCAAAAACCAATATCTCCAAATTCCAACTGGACCAGGATAGAGGAGCTGCATGAAAACCAGTTAAGGCTGGCGTGACTTCCTCTCTAAATATTGGATTTTATTTAGTAATACCTGTAGAATAGCCTCCACTACAGTGATAGTCTTGCCAGTTCCAGGAGGACCAAATAACAGATATGGAGTTGGGCGACATTGACCACTAACTATACGACAAACAGCCGCCCTCTGGCGTTCATTCAGGGACGTATTGTACAAGAAATCTTCAGGTCTATCTTTACTCGAAGACTCAGCTGTACTAGCGTTTAAGGGTGTACCTTTCAAAAAATAAAAACACAGAAAAAAAAAAACCCACGAAGTTATTTTGGGACACTAGCCTATCGCTGAGGGTGTAACACTGTGATGATCAATCATGTCTTCATCTCTTTCTCCGCAGTTTAAACATATGGTCTTTCATAAATTCACTAGTATTTTCATCATCTACGGGTATATTACAAACTCACAACGTGACCAGCTCCCACTTGGCATGATAGCTCAGTTGGTAGAGCACTGCACCGGTATCGCAGAGGTCATGGGTTCGAATCCCGTTCAAGCCTGGACTTTTTTCAGTCTTCAATTTCACAACTGCTTAAGAGCCAGTTCCTGTAAATACCGAGAATGAGATGACAGTCGCGAAATTTTCGATTTCTTTATATTTTGCCCAAATAACCTCTGTAGTGAGTTGTTTTCGAAAATACCATTCAAAGGTCCTGAAGCGCTTTAGTTTTTTCGAAATCGAGGAAAGTTTGCAAATCGCCATTTTAGCTGCCTGACGCCGCCGAAAATGGCCGCAAATTGTTCATTTTCTTTTCGCTCGTACAGATCAACGCGATGATATCTATCAATATACTTTGGGCAGCTCATAGTGCATGTCTTGCTGTTTCTAAAGCATTAATTTGATTAGCAAAAGCTCCAAGTTTGATCATATTTTAGGCCGATAAAAGTACCTTCATCGAAGCTCGTGAGCGAAATGGCTACTTTTAGCTAATTTCAATACCATCAAAAGCCCACTGGTACATTGAATTTGAAATCGAAACTAAAATTTTCTGAAAGCCCATACTCTATATTATGATGTGTGAAAGTCTCTTCCGCGGCCCGAAAAAACTAACCCGTCGAGAGACATAAACGTGTGGTACATTTTTGTAAATTCGTCATTCGCAAAACCAACATGGAACTTGGCCAGCTACCTTCATCAAGAACAAAAATAAGCGAATGGAAACCTTTTTCGTCAATAAGGATACTTGTAATCTGTTTTTTTCCCTTTTAGATTGACCACATGATTAACTTCTCCAAACATTTGCAGTTAAATGAAACTAGACGCTGCTTTTGGTACATTTGATTGTTATGCAAATTTATTTCGATCACCGGCACGTGCATATCGCCCGAAACTGATTTTCCTTCCGCCTACTGTATGTTTCTTTTTGAAGGTTACAACTGTAGCACACATTATTCGTTCAATATCGGCAGTTTTAACTTTTGTGGAACACCGATGGCCACAGCCGAACTTGTCTTTAAGTAAAAATAAACATTTTGAAACGTGAAGTTTGAGTAAACAATCGGTTACAGTTGCATCCATCATGTTTGGCGTAAATATTCGAACACAACCATTTCATGTAAACAGGTACACTTTGCTTTAAAAACAACCGCCTCATCGCAGCATTTCTTGAAATCCTGGTCTGAGACCAGGTAATGCCGATAACAAAGCGCGAGCAGTTGACGAAACTTCATGATCAACTGTCGAAACGTTGTACTTGTGGAATAAGCAAGATGATTCAACCTTTGTATTTCTTACCCGTGTGCTTGCAATTCTTATGGATACAGTTCCCCTGTCTTTTACCACCAGCTTTATAGATGAATCGTTAATTTCCTATCATTTAATATGGCAAATACCTCTGAATAAAACACATACTGTGACATCATTTTTCTTGGAGTGTTCCAACAGGCGTCCGCCAATTGCAAAACGTAAGGAGCAAGACAGAAAAACCACTAAGGCTTCTTCCTCAATCGCACTTCGTTGTCCAGATTTCTTTCTTACAAAGTTTCCGGACTTCGCTCTGTTTTAAAATTGCAAGACTTCGCCGTTCTGTTGGCCAGTCCGAATAATTGTCATGGTGTTAGTTGAGTGAGTTCTTGACTTCAGTTCAGACCATCCGGCAAATGTGGAGAGGTTATTCGAAAATTTCGCAACTGTCATCTCATTCTCGGTATTTACAGGAACTGGCTCTTAAGTTGTGTATGTAACTGCGATGATCATTGATGTGTTCATATCTTTCTCCGCAATTGAAAAAGAACATTCATATATTCAATTGTAACGAAGACAAAGTTGATATTTTCGATGAAAGATATTTGTATTTCAATGTTTGTTGTGCGTGTAAATTCATAGGAAAACAAATGCAGCCATAAATTTGTGTTCGTTCTAATTTGAATCGTCGACCTTCGTAGATTCGACTCGGAAAGTAAAGTATTTTGATCAATGCGGTCTGCCATTTTTTCTTTCAATCTGTGACGCATTTTGTACTCTTATAAGGCAAGAAGCTCCCTACTGTCGAGTATCTTTATATTATCATCTTGGCAGGATTTTAAGAAGCTAAAAAGCATCCCTAGATCGTGGGAAACGAAACAATACTGATTTGACTTTTGGAACAATTCTAAACACAACACAACACAACACAACACAACAAAAGCAAGCATTTTATTTTGCCAGATTTACAAGAAAAGAAAAAGACAGCAGCAACAAATAATGGGGGACCAGTAGAAAGTGAGGATCATAAACAAAGTCGAGGATAGAAACTGAACGCTACATGGACAACACTTGAAAACATGTGTGACCCACAGAATTCCTTTATTAGCAGTTCCTACAGTTTCTGTAGTTAGCAAAGTGGTTGTGACAATGACGATTTAAAGAAGACATGGCAAGAAGAGTTTTAAATTAGCATGAAAATACCTTGTTCAGTGTCTGTCTTTTGTTTACTTGTCGATGAATTAGCGACGGCCAAAGTCAAGACTGGCAACTTGGGAGACAACGTCCTTGGAAACAAAACTAAATAAGAAAGAACAAACATATAAAAAGATAACCAGGTTTAGTTCACAAAGCTATCGCCTCGTGCGACTCTTACGCTTCTTTCGCGCTTAGCAACCTTCCGCGTGCATACATAACTCGACAGTTGCACGCTGCAAGCTTACCATCTCTTAAGTATTAGAAGAAAGCAATTTGTGCTACACGGTAATTGCTTGAAGCCATTTACACCCATGACAAGCTATGATGCTTTTATAAATCCATTTTTTTTTTGTATCGACGTAACTACCTTCTTCTCCCAGAGTTAAAGCAAACTCGACCGCACGGTGAGCTCTTCTAAGTGTCGTCCTACATGAAGGAAAACAGAACACAAGTTTGGTCATCTACTCATCCGAATTGTACACTGAGTATAGAGCGGTTTTGAATTGAGTGTTGCACAACCAAAACCAAAGTAATCACCCTAGCCGGTCACAAAAAACATAGACGATACAGTGAACCAATCAAAACTTAAACCAAGTACATGATGACAGCTTGTAAACAGCTCAAAGCGCGGGAAAACTAGGCTCGATTACCAGCCGCTGTTCGGGAAAAGAGCCCGCGCTCCTCCCCCGAACTCACGGCTGGACTCGTGGACTTGGCATTGTTAATTCCAACCAATAAGAAATCTGCCTGCCTGAATCGAGCAGGCTGCATAAATTAGCTTTCTCGCAGTAGCAAAGGAGTTGTTCGATATGAAGTGCGATCGCATTAGTGGGATATTTAACCAAATACCGTCAACTGATGAAATCTCGCCTGATCTTAACCATAGTAGCATATACAACACGCAAAATAGTCAACAGACTTATACGTTAGAATCTATATTTGAATCATGTGGTACCAGAATATGAGATAACGAACAAAGTAAACAAAGGGAGTGATAAACGCAAACAACGATTTCAAGAAACAAAACACCCAGTCAAATTGATGTGTACCTCAGTCTTCTTGAAGAGAAGCAACACCAGTCTCTGACGAAGCCAGACAAGATTAAAGTCTTAAATGAGCCAAAGCAAACCGAACAAGCAAAACATAAACATGGTGTCAATACCATTTACACCAAAATATGTGTGACCTTTGACATGACAGTTGCTACAGCATAGTCAAACAGCTCTGCTCTACTTTAAAAAAAAAAAAAAAAACTCTTCTATAGAACACAGCATGTAAAGCCCTTCCGCAACAATAATGTCAAATAAAATAGGTTGGAGGGCCAAAGTTAAAAGAAGTGGCGAAAACGCCACAAATTTTAGGAGCCGTAGGCGTCATGTGTGCCTGCCTATGATTGTCATCAGATGACATTTCCGGCCACCTGAAGCGCCGCAAGAATTACATTATGAAGTTACGTCACAGACATGCTTTGCCACTCACGCGTCCAGCCGTCTCTTCTCGGGGAGGAACGTAGACCGGACTCGAGAAAGCGGCGGAAATCGAGCCTAGGGAAAACGCGTGCCAGCGAGTCACCATTGCTTTAAGTTTTAACCTGTGATTGGATGAAAAAGTGGCGCGCGAGTTTTAAATGCCAATCGCTTAAATATGGTAATGCAAAACCAAGGTAAATGCGAAGACCTTCAACGCCCAAGTGAAAACTGCTCTTACAAGCTAACAACGATTATACCAATAGCGTGAATTGCCTCTGACCTGTTAAAATAGAACATTACATCACACTCCTGCATAGCAAATCTGTTGTGGAATTCTTCATTAAACTTCAGCAAAATGTCATCCTTGCGAACCTAAAAATATGGAGAAAATGACCTCACTCGTGCTATATGGTAATAAAATAAATATAAAAAGAACCAATATTTATCAGGACAATTATTAATAGACGGATTTGGTTAACGCGTTTTTGTTTCTTTGTTGCCACCCAATTCAAATCATGTAATGATCCATTTAGGAGGTTACAATTGTGCAATTTGACACACGCAACTGATTGCATGGAAGTATGTACAAACAGAACAGTTGTAACCTCCAAAATGAATCATCACGTGATCTGAATTGGGTGGTAACAGGGATGAAAACTGTCTATTCTACTTTTCACAGCGTAGAGCACTTTATCTTTATCGCTAATCCACTGCCCAATAGAATGTGAATAGACCGTTTTACAGTTGCCTGTTCAGTGACCTGGCCTTTGCATGGCAGCGAGGCTGGAGTTGACCGTGTTTCGATACAGACCTCACTGCTTTTGTCATGTAAATGCACCTAGTTAGCATCAGAACAACTTGTTTTACACACACAAAAACAGTGCGGTCTGCATCAAAACGAGGTCACCTCCAGCATCGCTGCCATCCAAAGGCCAGGTCACTGAGGAGGCAACTCTAAAATGGTCTATTTACTGCGTGTAGACAACACCAACCCCTTACTTCAGAATGTTTGTAAGGCTGCCCGAACAATTCACTGATCTTAAAACACGAGTCTAGGACATAGTTTACTTTAAAATGACCCTTGAATTGCCAGACATGCTTGTTAGCAATTTTAAGGATGCTCGTGCGAAAACTTTCCAGCCGATAGATTTTTTTTTAAATTTTTACTGCAGTCAGATAATGAGTTTCTTGTGTCAGAAAAGCGAAAAAAAAAAAAAAAAATGGGGACCACCTACTTCGTTTCAGAGATAAAGCGTGTGGAAAATAACCTTGATTTTGAAAAGATGGCGCACGTAATTCCGCATGGTCTAATGGGGTTTATAGTTAAAAATATCGAAGGTGAGTCAACGGACGCAAACGATCTTAGTTACATTTTGACGAAGTGCGTCTGTTGCGTAGATAATTCCAAATGTTACCAACGTTTTCACAAAACTTGATCCTTCAAGAGGCATTTGAAATCGTCGCACAGATAAACGAAGAGCTAAAAAGAACGGAATTCGATGGTACATTTTGCAAAAAATTCAAACTTCTAGTCGATAGATTTTCTTCTTTTTTCGCTACACGCAGAAAATCGGTAGAGAAAATGATCCATCAAAAGAAAAATAGGGGTCACCGAGCGTCCAAGATCGTTAAATCCAGGCAAAGCTATAGCAATGGCCATCTGCCCTATCATTGTTTATTTCATTACTACATGTAAGCGTGCGCTCTCCTACATGACGTGGCGTGTGAATTTGCGTGCGCAGTAACGATGCGCAGAAACAATTAGCGCGAACGTCGTTAAGGCACGTTTGACAATAGCGGAAATAGACTTATATATATATAAAGTATATCTGATGAGACACACCTCATGAATGTAACCCTCATATTTAGGAGAGTCAGATAAACTACCTGAAAAAACAAGAGAGGAAAAAAAAAGAAAGAAAAGAAAAGACGTCAATAAAGGCAAAATGAAAACAAACCAAAAACTAAATAGCACTCCATGATCTGCAATTTTTTTCGCGGTACACAAGTTCTCATATATGTTGTGATTTAACAACATTTCATTCAGTTATTTCTTTTTGTGGTTTTCAAACCAGCTTTTTCTTTCCTTTGTTGAAAAAAATTGCCACAACAGAGTAAATCTGAATTTATAAGAATGATTTTTCAAATCAACTTGAAACATCGACCCATACAGTATAAAAGTTAAGTGCAGTCTACCATCTCCGAAAATAACAGTCAATATATTGTACCTAGCACAGACACTGAAAAGAACTTTTGGGATCCTAAATTCCAGTTGGGATAAAATATAAGGACAACAGTGTTTAGTACAGAAAGGAATATTCATCATCTTTTTAAGAAATAGAAAACATGTTCTACGTGTCTCTGTTGAGTTATAGAAACACGAGTGGAAGTTTGGGAGAACGAGAAATGCTGTGGGAACACGAACCGGAGGCGAGTGTTTCCACAGTTTTTTCGAGTTCTCCAAAACTTTCACGAGTGTTTCTATAACTCGACAGAAACACGGAGAACATGTTTTCTTTTTCTTTTAGAAAACACCGCGACGAAAAAAAAGGAAAACAGCTTGTTAACTTTGATAATCTAAGGCCCGATTCATACGTCGCATTTTTGCCGTGTCGAATTCAATTCAACGAATTAAATTCGACAGAAATTCGACGTCTGAATTGGCTGCCGCATTTCTGCCGCACGTTCGACTGGTCTCGTCGCATTATCCGACAGAAATGCGACACCGATTCAGACGTCCAATTTCTGCCGTGTCGAATCTAATGCATACATTATGTTAATGTATTGAACAAGCGTAAATGTTTTCCCGCCAAAGAAAAAGGAGAAACTTGGCCATTCTCGACCCAATGCAACCTGAACATATTGCAACACATACTGCTCCCTTGTCAGCCTTCTCCTTAAAGTCCTTCGTTGCTCAGTATTTTCGTCCGCCATATTGAATATTTTACGTTTAAAACATTTTCCGCTGGCCGACATACCCGACAGTATAAATTCTGAGTTAAGTGCGACACAAGTGCGACGTATGAATCCACAGTCGCATTTCAGCCGTACTTAATTGAATTGAAATCGATCGACACGGTAGAAATGTGACGTATGAACTGGGCCTACGTGTAAATTCGCTTTGCTCACGCCATCATTACGTCAACAGCTCGTGCTAGTTCTGTGTTCCATCGAGTTATAGAAACACGATTTTTAACCAATCAGCGCGCGTATTTTCTTAGGACTGTTTTCTAAACATGATTAAAGAAGAGCTCTTCTATGAACAAAAATAAGTATGTACTGTGAGCAGCATTGAGATGCATCATACCTGTAAGACAGACAACAATCTTGTCGCCAAGCAACAGCGAGGGTCTTCCTTCTGCTAACCCTGGCACAGTGAGACTAAGAAATTCACGACACACATTCATGTTCACCTGAAGAGAGGTGAAGGTGGGCAATGAAATGGTGACGAGTGAGATTAGGAAATGTGCGCTTTGTCAAAATTCTGATAATTTTCCAAGCCTTTAGGTGAGGGAGTTATTTTGACAAAATGCAAGTAACTGAAAAATAATTCTTACTTCTTAATTTCACGAGTATACCATTATTTTGATTGCCTACATGTATAAGTATCATGGGTAACAAATTATTCTACAATCGGGTACCACATGTTGCCATGGCAATTTTCTAACTTCACACGTGAAATAAATTTATTGTAAATTAACGCTGAAATTTCACACCAAAATTTTTCACCCATGATATTAAAAATGTAACTACATTTTATTTACTGTCCTGTCAATATTGGCCAATAAAATAACATTCTCTTGAGGGTTTTTGCATTTATTTCAAGTTAAATTTTCCAGATTCAGACCATCTTTATTTTCTTTAATCAACATTAGCCTGTAGACGTCAAGCAGTATGTGGGTATGTAGGCTATAGTAACATCTACACATAACCAAAATTCCCCAAGACAGGCAAAGCCTATCACTGTTTTTACAGCAGGAATCAACTTGGAGCATTAGTTCTCATTTCTGGATGGCATGCTAAAACATACAAGTTACTCCCCAGAATTTAGCTAGCTTCTTTAATTTATACACTTAGGTGAGAGAGGTACTGAGAGAAGAATCTTGCCCAAGAACACAGGCGCTCTGGATTAAATGGAAAGCTCAAAATGAAACCTTTTGAAACCATCAGACCACCACAAAAGAGCTGCAAATAATATCAATTAGTACGTATGCATGTACAACTAAACAGTCTCAAGATGATATGGAGTGCACAGATCATTCACACAAAGAATTCTGTTCATGCTACGTCATCTTGAGACTATTAATTAAACTGTATCGCATTATTTCTGTGACCAACAAATTAAAACATCCTTACCCTTTCCATGTCAAATTCTCTCATGTCTACCTCCATTTGTAGTTCCTCGGCATAAAGAAGAGTTGAAAACCTTGCTGCATATGTCTTTAAGGACAATGGCTGCATGGAAAGAAACATCAACAAGACTATATATAGTAGAGACAATTGCTACAGACACACACTTCAAAGAAAGGGTTGGTGAATGCTCCTTCAAAAACCAAAGGTCTTGCAAAATGCTTATTGAATTCCAAGGGTCTCACAGTCTCATGTTTGTAGTGATTATGTGCATGTCATAGTCTAGATTTTATCACAAAGTCTCAGTGTTTTGCAAGGCTAGGAAAGTCCTGAAGGGCCAATTTGGTTATCTGTTTTCAAAAAAGTCTAAATGTCTTAGAGTCTAAATGTCTCACGCTCGCGATTATAACACCTTGAAGTCTTGATCTTGCAATTTAAAAGTGAAAATGTGCCAGGCTTGCAAAGAAAAACACTTGTCTCACCATCCTGCAAAGTCCCACATGTACAATTAATACCAGTCATAATGACACATAAGCTTAAGTTTAGGAGAACTCGAAAAAGGCAGCTAGCTGTAGAAACATTCACGTACATGGCATGTGTTTTGGCAGCATCTTTTTTTTCTCTTAAACTCCACAAATCAACAGAAACACTAGGAGAGTGTTCTCTAATTTTCATCAATACAAACACATGTCACTTTTTAGTAGTATGTATGTGAATCTTGCCTCTTTTGAACTCTCTCTCATTAATTCATTCATTGATAATAGTGTCATGAGGTCACCGAAACATTGGAACATTATTTCATTAGTTTTTACTTGCTTATATACTTGTAGTAGGCAGTGAACATCCTTTCATAAAAAAGGCAGTGACTTTACCAACTTTTCTTAGAACATCTCAATTTCAAATAAAGGATCTTCCTTTATCCTTATTTACCTCTCTTAATGCATGGACAATAGAGCCCAAATCTCCACCATCAATAAGACATCTCCTTATGTCTCTTGGAATATTGTACTGCGAAAGCTTCACAGGCAGAAACATCTTGCGTTTCCTACAGAAAGAAAATAATACTATTACTTACAGTAACTATAGAAAAGTGGGAGGTGGGGTGGCCTCATGGTTAGTGTGCTCATCTCCTGATTGAGCGGTCCATGTTTGATCCATGGCTGGGGACACTGTGTACACTTCAGCTTGTACAGACCTCAGCAGCTCACCTTGTTACCTTGACTAGAAGGCAGGAACACATCACACCAATACTAAGGAGCTTACACTGGTTGCCAGTTCATTTTAGGATCATTTTCAAAATATTGTTGTTAACTTACAAAGCTCTGAATGGACTGGCCCCTGATTACATTAGAGACCTACTGTGAATTAACATTTCTGGTCGCACACTAAGATCTTCAAACAACAGGTTGCTTGATGAGCCTAGAGAAAATCTTAAAACGTATGGTGAAAGGGCTTTTTCCGTGGCGGCACCAAGGCTCTGGAACAAACTACCCCTCCAAATCAGACTTTCATCATCAGAGGCAGTTTTTAAGGCTAATCTTAAGACTTATCTTTTAAGCGTGCATTTGATTTGTAGTTTTTACTTTTTATTTGTAGTCTAATTGTATTATATAGCGTAGTTAATTCTTAGGATTTTAACTTTTAGGATTTAGGATTTTAGGTTTTTAAAGGATTAGGATTTTAATTTTAAAGTATTGTAAAGCGCCATGGACAATTAGTGGAAAATGGCGCTATATAAATTTATATTTATTTATTCATTTACTTACTTACTTACTTACTTACTTACCTACTTACTTACTTACTTACTTACTTACTTATTTATTTATTTATTTATTTATTTATTTATTTATTTATTTATGTGTAATTGGGCAAGACACTTCACTCTCACAGTGCCTCTCTCCATCCAGGTGTATAAATAAGTACCGGCAAACTTAATGCTGGAGGTAACCCTGCAATGGACTAGCATCCCATCCTGGGGGGAGTACATGTAAGAATACTCCTACAGTAGTTGCTTTGTGCTACTATAACTGGGATAAGTGCTAACCTGATGGGCCACTTGGCTCGAATGCAGTCTTTACCTTTACCTTACAGTATACAGTATGTGCTCTACACTATAGAAACTGATACATGTCCATGTGCACACTGGCCTGAAAGGCCAATAGGCTCAAATGCTCAAACCTCTTTCTCCTAATGTGCCAGGGTTATTGACTCAGTGTAGCCTTGAATGAAAGACTATCCCATTACAAAGTAAAGCACTTCTAGTAAATGTCATGACCCTTTGGAGATTCCAGAAACATGCAAGATACATGTGGTTACCAGAAAACACAGAATAGGGGAGAAGTGCAAGCCCCTCAAATGTTAGTACAAGGAAAACTAAGGTGGTAAGGTATGTCGGGTAGGTAACATCTGTGTTCAAGCCAAGTGACCCATCAGTCTGCACTTATCTCCAGTTTCTGTAGCATAAAGTGACTTGAGGAGTATTTCTACTCCCCTCTGGGTGGGGTGCTATAACAGTAGCCCATCACAGGGGGGGGGGGGGGGAGGGGGAGGGGAGGAAGAGGGTTACCCCCAATATTAACTTTGCTACTAGTACCCATTTATACACCTGGGTGGAGAGAGGTCCTGTGAGAGAAAAGTGTCAACTTGCCTAGGAGCCCAACACAGTGACCAGGGTCAGCGTTCGTCTCCAGACATGGGGAGTCTGGGTCCAGACAGAGTCTTCACACAACTCCAGTAGACTAAACATTACGCCCCCCCCCCCCCCCTTCCTATCTCCTACTAAAGAAAGAGTATACAACCACACTAATCCTGGTTTAAAGGAATTGTGTACCTTAAGGGCTTCTCTCCTGGCACAATCCATCCTTCCCCACTGTTGCTATCGGCAACCTTTCTCCAAGCTTCTTTGGTTCTGTTGTGTGACCGCTGGTATGGCGCTGATGGTCTCAGAGCAGCTTGTTGAGGATCCTCCACATTGGAAGTAATGTATCGTCCAATTTCAAACCCTCCAAAGTTGAACACTAAGAGATGATTGACTCTGCCAAGGTTTCTGAAGAAAAAAAGACATTAATGAAAAGTAAATTATTTTATTGATTAACAACCAAGTATTAAACAAATTTATTAGTTATTTGTTTTTGTGCATCACTTTGATGGCTAAAATAATAGAAAATCATATTTGAGGACTAATTAGTATAGGAAATCAGTCTGTTCGAGAAACAATTAAGCATTAACAAATTATTGTATGCGTGAACCGATTGAACTTTTTAGTAATTTCCACGAGTGTCTGTGGCAGCCACCCAAGGAAATTACAAAAAAGTCCGATCTGTCCACAAGTACAATTAATCCCTAATTGTTTTGAGAAAAAAGGACTTATTTCCTTTTAATAATACAGTAACCATAAATAGAAGCTTCTAACTGCTGTCTTATTGTTGTAGAGGGTTATAAATTGAAACCACACTGTGATTAAATATTTTAGTTTTGTAACTTCAATTTTCTCAACACTTTTTGCGAAAGTGCTCCACAATTTTCTTTTTTTTTATGGAAACGAGCCACAGAGACGAGCAAGTCCCAAGTTTGTAACATTAAGTTCAATTTCATCGGCTTTAAAGCTGCCAAAACTCTGAACGCATTCGGCGATTTTTTGATGAATGATCTAAAGGATTTCAAGGAAATGCACATCAAAATGGTAAAAGTGTTATTTTACTGACAAAACTTGCATGAAAACGTTTAATGAAAAGTTTACAGCAGTGATTTAAACTTTGTCATAGAGCTAGAGGTACAAGGATGAACGCATTTGGGAAAACAGAGCTTAAGCGTGGAAAGACAAGTGAAGTTGAAATGGGAAGACTAGTTTAAAAAGTTTGTCAATGAACTTTGTAAGTTCTTCTAAAGATTTTCAAGCCATGGACTTTCATTGCTTTGTTTGGTTGGTGGCTGATATATTCCTCAAACTGGAAACCTCTCTCCGCTAGTAGCCACCATTCTTGGAATTACCGTTGTTCATTGAAGGTTCATGAGAGATTTTCTCATCTCCATGGGGATTGAGTCAGCAAAAGTGACAAACATGTGGCCATTTTCGTCCTTTGCAAACTTGAAGAGTGCAACGCACAAGTCGTAGTTTTCTTGCCTTCCTCTTAAACCAAAATGTTGGGTCACCAATTACCAAGTTTTCTTCATTTGACGAGTCGGCCCTCTTTCCAGAGCATTTCTTCTTCCCAGGTAAGTGCATCTGTTGAGTATGAACTTGTTTCATTGCCTTTGTGCCGAAGGGTAAAGGCTTTCCCCTTTAAAATTTTGTTAGACTCTACAAATTTCCTCAGTCCCCGAATAATTGAAACTTTGTAACCTTTGTTCTTGAAGTAGTGGTCTAGGGACGTTTGCATAACTCCCAGGGACTCTGGCTTGTAGTTGCTGCCGTCTTCTTTTTTTCCTCTAGGTTGGTGTAGAAATCTCTGAGAACTTACAGTACCGCTCAAAAGTAAGTTACCACCTCTCGTCTCGTTTCTCGCGAGACGAGTCTCGTTTCTCTCGAGACGTTTCTCGTTTCTCTCGAGAATCACTGAAGCGTTTAGTATGGCGTATATTACGCGTAAGAAACCGGTTACGGGTAACGATTGCCGCTCTGCAGTTCGTTGTCAAATCGATGGGACCGTCCAACATAAAATATGCATCGATCGTTTGCTCGATTCATATCGAACAAAGGTAATATCGAACATCGAACGTAACTACAAGTAGAGTTACATGCGTTTCAATTCGTGCGATCACGGGGGCAGAGAGTTGATTTTGCGAATCTTGCTCACTCTGAATGATTCAGTTACCTACATTTGCTCGCTCTGCAATAACCGCTAACTCAAACAAACATTTAATTTTGCATAGGAGAAAAACGTTCCGGCTTTCGGCATGCGCCAGCGAGTCAATTGTGAATGGGAGTCATGAAAGCGTCACGGAAATTGTTGAAAAAATGATATCTCCGGTTCTATTTGGCATAAATCGTTCATTCAAACGCTGAAATACGATATCTTTGAAGACAGGAGTTTTTATCAAGGTTTCTGAGATGCGCCGTAAACATTACATGTAGTTTTAAATTTTTCTGCCAGGGCGAGTTTTGTCTAGCGGCACGCGTCGACAAGTCGACAACATACAGTAATGAACTTTTATTGTTCTCCAAAACGTCAAGGCAAACACTAAAAATATATTTCCAGTTCTATTTGGCATAAATCGTTTATTCAAACGGCAAAATACTATATCTTTGAAGACAGGAGTTTCTAATAATGTTTATGTGATGCGACGTTTACAGTAACTCAATGTTTTTGCAAGGGAAAGTTCTGTCTAGCGGCAGTCGATTTAATACGCAAATGAAGTTTGTTTTGCAAAGCGTCGCGGCAACAACATCGCCGGTTCTATTTGATATAAATCGTTTTTTTTCCAATGGCACAATACACTCTCTTTAACAGATAGAATTTTTGTTGCTCGATAACGAAGATCTCGAGCGGTATGTGAATAAACATTTTATATATCGGTCGATACAGCGGTCTAGGCCTTCCACAAGATACATGATCCGACTTCTGAACACTGAAACACACTTTTATTACCACATTCGCACATAACTATTATTATCATTGGCCAGCTAGTCTAAGAGTCGTGATCTTTTCTAAATTACATTCATGACAACAGAAACTTTCTCTTCGAACGGCAATACTGTACTTGAGCGCGCTCAAATCCACGAAACTATGTTGTTATCTCTCAATCTTTCTCATATGAACTTGAACACGTGAGAATCTCCGATTTTAAGACTGATGAATAAAAAGTTAGTCGAGGTTTCATGATCAAAGCGTGGCTTAACATGTTTAAGAGTATGAATAAAAAGTTAGTTGAGGTTTCATGATCAAAGCGTGGTTTAGCATGTTTACGAGTATAAATAAAAAGTTAGTCGAAGTTTCATGATCAAAGCGTGGTGTCGCATGTTCACAAGTTTGAATAAAATGTTAGTTGACGTTTCATGATCAAAGTCTGGTGTCGCATGTGTTCACAAGTTTGAATAAAATGTTAGAGGTTTGATGTGGCAAAAAGCGTGTGAACACAAATATGGATAAAAAGTTGGTCGAGGCTCAGTGATTAAAGTGTGTGTTCAAAAGGTACTCGAGATTCCGAATTGCGGTCATTTCGCCAACGAGCCGTTTCGCCAACGACTCGTTCGCCAACGTCTTAGGTCGATTCGCCAACGTCCTAAGTCGTTTCGCCAACGTCCTACCGGTCAATTCGCCAACGTCATATATCCAATACAAACGAAAAAAAAAACTGCTTATTGATGTTTGGAATGCAATCCTGATCCTTGGGTGATCCTTGGGTCAAAAAGAAATTTTAAGTCACTGCCAGTTTCGCTTGACTGACTTAAGATCAATTTGCATGTTTCTGATAGTTTCACAAGCCGGCTCGTAGGCGCTACATCGCGGTAATTTTCACGGTGAAAATTGACAGTTGAATACCAAAGTCCGATGGCTTCCAAAAGTTTGATGGCTTCCAATTCGCGGATAATGCATTACGATGTAAATTAACATTATATCTTTTCCTTCTTCAA
Organism: Orbicella faveolata; assembly: GCF_042242905.1. NCBI lineage: Eukaryota > Metazoa > Cnidaria > Anthozoa > Scleractinia > Merulinidae > Orbicella > Orbicella faveolata. The sequence continues at coordinate 4,866,714 of NW_028301578.1, read as the reverse complement.
AAGCAAACAGAGTTTGTTTTCATTTTCCAGCCTTATAATCGAGTTAGAAATAAAATGGAACGTCAAGTAAATAACAACAGCAATTTTATTGAGTTTTACTAATATGCGAGCCAGCGAGCCATGCGAGTCACAATGCGAGGCATGCGAGTCATGCGAGTCATGCGAGCCAGGGAGCGAGCCATGCGAGTCATGGAAAATGAAAAATAAAAAATAAATAAAATAAAAAATTAGTATAATAAAATGTATTATCGTTTGTCACACGATGTAGTCACTTTAGATGTAGATCGCGACGTTTCGACTGCTTACTGCTAGTCTTCTTCAGGCGATAAGGTCGACTGATTGCACGGTATCATTTATATCACAAAGGTCGGCTGTGATTGGTGCATTTCGATCCTCCTATTGTTCCATTGTTCCGACGAGTAGCTGTTCCCTCAGTGGTCCGCTGTTTGTACCGTTCTCCTGTTGTTGTGTTTTTTGATCGTGCGCATCCATGCTTCAACCCCGAGAAGAGAGCCCGTCGCGGAATTTAAATCCACCGCCGTTTTACCTTATGTCCAAGGAGTTTCGGAGTCTCTCCGCCGCTGCCTAGAACAACAAGGCATTCGCACCGTCTTCAAGTCCGACACGACACTTCGGTCACACTTAGTGCGACCAAAGGACACCGTCAACCCGGCTAAACAAGATGGTGTTGTCTACAGGATTCCTTGTGAGTGCGGCAAAGTCTACATCGGAGAAACAGGGAGATCTATGCAGGAGAGGATCAAAGAACACGACAGAGATATACGACTCGCCTGTACCCAGACCTCCGCCGTTTCTGAACACACCTACGAGACCGGCCACTATCCTATCTGGAATGAGGTCAAGTTTATTGATCGAGATCCTCACTGGTACACACGTAGGGTCAAGGAAGCTATTCACATAAGACTTCACCCTAACAACATCAACAGGGATAGTGGAATTGAAATTCCTGAAGCATGGATACCCACGATCAAGAAACACAACAACAGGAGAACGGTACAACAGCGGACCACTGAGGGAACAGCTACTCGTCGGAACAATGGAACAATAGGAGGATCGAAATACACCAATCACAGCCGACCTTTGTGATATAAATGATACCGTGCAATCAGTCGACCTTATCGCCTAAAGAAGACTAGCAGTAAGCAGTAGAAACATCGCGATCTACATCTAAAGTGACTACATTGTGTGACAAACGATAATACATTTTATTATTGACTCTCTTTTTTTGACTCTCTTTTGCTAATGGGACCAAAAGATTGTTTCGAATAATAGAAGGTTTAAAGAAATCGGGGCTCTAAAATTCTACTGTAATTTTTAAAATTGTAGGGAAATTGTGAACAAGCTGTGAGCAGCAGCAACAATAACAAGAACACAAAGAACAACAAAGCTCCACTACGTTCTAAAGACTACAGAGAAGGCGTGACTTCGATAGTGTTATGTAATCTATACAGTATTGATGTTATCTGAACCTTGATCATGCCAATGGGATAAATCGTTTTACTACCAACACGTACCTTCGATGGTGGTTTTCTTCGAAATTTGCACTCCTTTCAAAAAATAATATTCAAGATCTTAAAAAAACTAACTAAATAAATAAATAACACAAAATAAATACAGTCACGCACTTAAATATATTTACGTTTTAGAATCATCTAAGAAATTAAAACCGTCGCTTCATGTGGCTATAAGGGTAACTCGTATCATGTATATATTAAAATACAGCGTTATTTAATATATTTCTTATCAGATGTTTTGGTATGTAGTATCCCTGTTTATTTAATAATTTTTTCATGTTTAAACCGTGGCTCGCATGGCTCGCACCCTGGCTCGCATGACTCGTATGGCTCGCTGGCTTGCACATTAGGCAGACCCAATTTTATTACAGTATACAGTATCAAATAATTACAAGCTCTTGCATGGAAAATAACTCTAGGTAAGGGAATGAAATAAATGACAACAGACACAAGTGAAGGTAAACTTTAAACTTTTATTTAGACGTTGGCGAATTGACTAGTGGGACGTTGGCGAAGCGACTTAGGACGTTGGCGAATCGACCTAAGACGTTGGCGAACGAGACGTTGGCGAAACGACTCGTTGGCGAAACGACCGGATACCGAGATTCCTTATGTTTACAAAGCGTGTGTTGTCAAGCGTACACAAGTATGAATAAAAAGTTAGTCAAGTCGGATTTCATGTGCAAAGCGAGCGTTCACAAGGTCGAATAAATTAGTTATTCGAATGTAAAGTGAAGTGAAGTATGATCAAAGCGTGGCGTGCTCGCAACTTTTGAATAAAAAGTTCGAGGCTTACATGTATGTGCAAAGCGTGTGTTCGCAAGTTTGAATATTAAATTATTCGACGGAACACTTAGCGTCGTTTCGTATGTTCGCAATCTTTGGATAAAAAGTTCGTCGAGTTTCCCGACAAATCAGTTGGGAGCGATAGTTGGCAAAACATAGGCGGCGCTGCTGTGTTGACTTGGTGATCTCGATCGCTGCTTTAACTTCCCACACGTAGATCGGGTGACAAAACTCCACAACTTTTATCGTGAATGTATTTACAAAAACTAAACGTTAAGCAAGTCTGGCTGGAATAAAAAAAGGTTTGGCCGATGTATATGAAACAATACTGGACGCTTGAGAATTTATAATAAACACATGGTACACACGCATTGCTGATGAGAATGAAAATCGTGTGTACCACGCTAATCGATACGATACGATACAGACGTCTTATTAACAAAACAGGTTTCGAATACCGACGAATGCGTAGCATTGGTACTTCCAGTGCACTCGCGAGAAACGAGACTCGTCTCTTTTCTCTCGAGACGAGTCTCGCGAGACGGTGGTAACTTACTTTTGAGCGGTACTGTAGTCGAGATCTTCAAGCGAGATATTTTCAATGCCTTTTGGTTTTCTCTTCTCGTTAGCCCACTCCAAGTACGGTCCATTTTGTACTGTTTTTGTTTACTGCTGTTTCTTCATACGAAGCGGTTTGTTAGTCTGAAATGGCAAACCTGAAAGTTTTACCCGACTTCATTGCTCAAATGCGACCGATAACGTTAAAATTTAATTGTTCAGCTATCGATACAATTTGTGATAAATTAATTAGCTTCCAACCATTCAGAAGCTAGTATTTATGGTAGCAGTATTATTAGTAAACTAATAACATTTAGTATCTCATAATTCCAACCAAATTACACTGTACAGTAGATTTGTGCAAAATTATGACAGATAATTATAGCTAGTTTTTCCCTCACTTTTTTTAAACATTATTGATATTGATGAGAATAACTATTCATTAAATTTCAAAATCTTTGAAAGAGTGAAATAAACAAGTGACTGTGCCATTTTAAGTTCATCACAGATAATACGCAGCACTGGTTGAAAGTTTTATGAACACATTAAATTATTTTATTTTTATCAATTTTATGAAAAAGTTGGATCATGTTTACATACACTAAAGGCATCCGAGGTCATGTATCGATCAATACCCTCCATCGATACCCTCGAACGACCCTGGATCAACACTCAATTGATATTCAATCAACACTCCATTGACACCTCGGTTGACACTTGGCATAAACGTTGACAGTTCATCGAGAGTCAAGAAATTTGCAATTGATGTATATGAGTTGATCAACATGACTGACTATTGATCAAGTGTCAATCAAGTGTCAGTCAAGATTATTATGTCAATCAAGTGTCAATCAAGTGTTGATCAAGATGGTGATTGAGAGTCGATCGAGGGTACTGACTGACACTCGACTGCAGTTGCCTTTAGTACACGATCCAAAAAGTTTAATCTAAAGTATTGTCACAGCATCATACGTACTTTGCATTGAATATAATGACCACTTGCTTGGCCTGGTTTTGAGGTATTTCCATTCCTGGTGCTAATAAGGATCCTTGGAGTAACAGTTCCTCGACAGAACAAGATCTGTTTTGACAATGGCTGCCCTGTGCATCTGATTGACAGAGAGGTTTGTTGGCCAACTGGATGCAAAACTGAGGATCATCTCTAACTGGTGTACAAGACTGAAATATTTGTCCCTTTTCGCCGTTGTTGCTGAAATAAGACAAATATGATTGTATGGTTTGTAATAAAATGCTACATCTTCTATTTATTGCAGATAAAAACCTGTAGACATTTACACTGAATGGTTGACTGTCTACAGGTGACTTTTTACTTTTGCTGCAAATCATGATTATACCTGCCCTTAAGTAATTTAATATTAAATAAAATAATTATTAAAGTATACTTTGGATTTTAAATTGAACAATCAATGTAATTATTAGCAGAATGGGCTGGTATAATGCATGATCAGAAGTAAGTAACACAACACTACCAAGTCACTGTGAAATGTTTCATTAAATAAAACAATAAATATTTGGAAAAGGGAAGTTACTGTAGTCAAACAAAGAAAGAGGTAGTAAGAGGGTGGAAGGTTTAAAGGACAGAAAACAATAGGACAGGAAGTAGCATTCCAACATTGAGAGAATCACAGGAGAATTAGCAGAAACAACAAAAAAAAATCACATTGTAACTTTTAATTAGGGAAAGCTGCACAATTTAAACGTCAAAGTCCACTTAGATTTGTATCAAGAAGTGGGAACCACAGGGATGGATCCAGGATATTTAAAGGGGAAGGTGGCTAATACTTTGGGGTTGCAGAATCAATGGAGTGTGCCCCCAAAATCTTGCAATTTGAGAATTGAAACCTGATTTAAAACTGTCACACTTGCCAGGAAAAGAAGCAATGCCACTTGTAAACTAGAAATTACATGTACAATGAGATACCTGTCCATACTTTTTACCTTTGTTTCCGCCACAGTTATATAAAAGTGGACAGAAACTTTGCAAATTGTGAATTAATGATAAATTTGCCAGCTCCCAGCTGGTCACAATGAAGTAATTTTCTCAGTCATATAATAAGTGTTGTAATTTCATTGTAATATTGTTACCAGTAACCCGATCAATAGATAGATAGATATACACCTTTACTTAAAAGTAAAAGGAACAGGCAGTTCTACAGTTCAAGGGAAGATAAGAAATATTCCTTACCTTATCCATACAGTCAAGGTTTTGGATTCTCCTACTATCACACTTCCAAAATCAAGTCGATCTGTGATAGTTAATCCTTCTTTGTTTCTTAAAAGCTCTGCCATTCTCCCTCCCATGAACATTTGGCTGTGTGGTGATGGGCTGGTTAAAATTTATGGTTCAATTTTAGTGTACATGAAATGAAAAGGTACCATGTAAAGTCTGTTTTTGAGGTAAGTAGCCCACCATCAGACAAAAAAAAAAAAGAAAAGAAAAAAAAAAAAACTGTTACCTCCAGCTACAGTAGCATTACATGTATTAACTGGAAGGATATAGATTGGATCCTTGGCTAGTGCATTACATGTACATGGTTTTCACTTACTCCTACTTTGTCAGTATCCATTTACAGTGCACACCTGGGTGGAGAGAGACACTGCGAGAGTGAAGGTCTTACCCAAGAAAACAACCCAACAACCCCCACTAGGGTTCAAACACAGTCCACTTGAATCAAAGACCAGAACAGTAATGGCAAGCATTAGGCAACTGCACATGCACCTTCTTATTTTATGCCTGACTCTTCTGATAATAACGTGGGTGCAATAAGCAGTTTGATGGCTTAAAGATTCAGAACTTTTTGTTCGATCCTGGCAGCATCGTGTTGTGTTTGTGAGCAAGTCACTTTACTCTCATAGTGCCACTCCCTTTATGAACAACCTACAAGTAGCTTACAGTTTATTTATGGTGGACAGAAGCCCATCACATGATAGGCTCTAGTGGACCAATGTCCCATGCTGTGATACATGTAGTTAGTGGACACAATAGCATTTGAAGCCATCTGTTTCTTTCTGATTCCTCTGTGTGTGTGTGTGGATGACATATCGTACTAGTCTCAGTGTTTCAGCCAGAAAATTTTACTCGAAGGCCAAGGTGGCCCCTAAAGACCTTTCTTAGGGGTCAATTTGTTAGGTGCATACAGGAGGCATTTTCTGGCATTTTTTTTTTTGTAGTATGGCAGCTCATTGCCCAGGCAGTTCCCCTCCCTCCCCTTTCCCTCCCTCTTTCCACTGTTTCAACAGCGTGACGGGTGCCTGTTGCTCTTACTGTGTGGGGGCTCATGGCTGGGTTGCCAGGATTTGCTAGCCATGGGAGCAGTATTCAGCTAGGAGCTGGCTGCCAATAGTGGAAGCTCCTGGAAGTCTCAGGCACCCAACCTCCATTTTAGTGATGCTGTTTTTAACCAGAATTTTTGGTTGCCAAACATGAAATGTTAGTTGCACTGGCGACCGTATTGGCTACAAGTTTGAGCCCTGGGATGGCTTTTAAAATACGTTGCTAGTGTTAAGCGTGCAGCTTTGTAAAAGGAAAGTGCCAAATTGGCCCTTTTTTGAATGATTTTTCTGGGGGCCATCCCTGATTACAACACGGGATTCACGCAATGGCGTGGTCTGGTGGAAACACTGTAGTCTTGTAAACACTATTTCCTAGTATTTTCTCAGGTGTATATGTACATTGTAATAGGCTGGATGGATAATATGTCGTTATATTACCCATACTGCAAAATTTTCCAAAGTTGTTCAACCCACTTATCTTATGTGAATAAATGACTTTATAATTGCTGCAATGCTGAACTGTTGGTATGCTCCCTCCTTACTACATATTGTGGGATATGCAGCTCACTCCTCAGTTTGGAGATCAGAACAATAACTTGCAACTTACATATTTTGGTCTGTCTAGGTGTCTCTTGAAATACATGTAGTGTAAGCTTACCCCAAGGTTTGCATATGTACCTTAACTTTACAGGAGTTGCCCTTTTCGGCTCCACTTTAATAGCCCTCCATATTGCTTTACGTTGCTGTGACTCAATTGCAGTTACCTTCACAGCATCCCCTCGGCAAGGTCTGTATCCCCGGGGGCACACCCCACTGGTAAAGAACACATCTTCATCAATGTAACCAAACCCTGATGACACATAGGTCAATGTCCCTGTAAAAGTCTTCTCTCGGAGTGGCATGACCCCCCTGACCTCAGATGTTCCGTCACATGACTTCTCAAGATCCAACTTGACCCAGTCCCCCTGATAAGGCGCATAGCCGAAACGTACACAGGACAATTTGAAAGTGACATCCTCATCCACAACTCCAGAATCTTGATCGATGTTTGTTATTATGCCAATAAATGTTTCGGCGGATGAAGCAGGGTTTTTAGCATCGTCAAGTTTCCACTCTTTCATGACTTGAACTCGCGTTGCCTTCCAGCCAGCCGTCTCGGAGTCGCGCGAGGCTTCCACGTGCACTTCGGTGCCAACTTCAGGGCGAATGCCGCCCACAACACAGTCAGATGTGAAGTAAACGTCCCCTTCAATCACTCCTGAGCCATCGTACAGCCTAGTCACTTTGCCAAAAAGATCTTTCTTTAGCCGTGGTTTGCTTGATGTCAAGTTTTTCTTCTTGTCAGCTGTTGTCTTCTGCAGATGGGTTTTGAAAGCACTATCATTTTCTCCTTCATCCGTCCCCCAAACATACTCTGAAATCTTCGTAAATAGTCCAAACATTTTCTGCTACCGCTAAAAGGGACATCAAATAGAAACTCAGTGTCTTAAACGCTTCCAATGTTCGCTGATAAGTTTCCATCTTTTGCGCAGAGAAAAAGCCGCCATTTTGTTGTCACTTTCCCAAGGTTTCGCGCGGTCGCGACCTGGACTAGGAAAGACTGGGTACCAAATCAAATCCAACATGGCGGTCGCCATTGCTTCTTTTTGTACTTGCAACAATGGCCGTCTTTTGGGCAGTTTTTGCGGTGCTGAAGTGCTATAGAATAGAATGAAACATTATGAACAAGAACAAAGAGCTGGAGTGTATATTGTTCTGTGAATTCCACCCAGTTGCAGGGCCAAAAATCGTTTATCAGGTAAGGTGTATGTTTCGGACAGACACTGAGTCAGACAGACAGACAGACAGACAGACAGACTGATACAATTTTCACGTTCACCGTGCAAGCTTCTTTCGCGAGAAAGAGAAAATAAGTACCGTAAATCCTCTATTGTTAAATTAAGCCTCCCTATTTCTGAGGAAGAAAGTTATTAAGCCCCCCCCCCCCGCCCCGTCTCTCTTTTAAGCCCCCCTCTCCTCCCAACTTATTCCACACAATCAATTTAATAAGTGATAGACTGTATTTGTTATGTAATCATGACTGTAACACTTCATGTGGAGTGATCTGGTATGGTATATTTACGTGTTGAAAGTTTGAATTTGTTTTTGGTCTTTGGCTATAAAATTACGACCTCCACCTTCATGTGCTTGAACTTTTCCACTCAAATCTCCATATTAGACAGTCATTGCCCTGGTCCAAAACAGGTAGTAGGTTATCATAACCCTAGTCTGTTTCTTCCTTTTTTTTTACCAGTAATGCATTTCGCTAGGAATGATTTTGAAATAAGCTCCCCTTCTCTCATAAGCACCCCCTCAAAAGTGCTTAAAATAAATAAGTCTCCCTGGGGGTTTAAAAGAGGATTTACGGTAGTTTAGAAAGGCTCTGCTAACAGGGTGCATGCTGTGATAAGTGTCAAGGGTTAGTTTACATTCAGGACCTTGTGCATTTAAGGTCGCTAAAAATTGAAGCTTATGGCTTTCACAGTAGCTAAAGATGTTCAGTTCAAAAAGATTTGCTTGCCTGTGAAAACTACATGTAGTTACCCTCCTGTTGAAAACATGAATGAAAACCCTGCATAGTAGTCCTGCCACCTAACTGTTATATCCTGTGCGACTTACACGAATTAGTTGTTAGATGATATATTTAGTGTGACTCACATGAAGTATGTTAGAATTAAACCATGTGCTTTTAGAGTGTACACATCAAGCTCGAGTGAATTTGGAGTGTTACACTAACTAATGTACTTCACACTAGCAGGCAGTCCTCTACAGCTACTACATTGCTGCCCACTTCCCTTGAATGTGATGTGAACATGAGAATTTGGTCTTTTTGAAGTGTATTAAATAATGTTATTCAATTATATCAGGTTCCAGAAGACTTCATATCCAAAGAGGAGTTTGACTGCGTCGCTGTTTATATAATCCCAAAACCTGAGCTACAGAGCAAACTCATTACAATGTAAGACATTTTTTAATGCCATGACTTTGTTTTCTTTCAATAACCTCAGTTTTTTTAATGATCATAGTGATTGTGTCATCACAATACACATGTACAAACTAGATTGATGTAAGCTGTAACAGCAAGTATGACTTTAAACCTCAATGCATGTGTTCTGATCATCACCTGTCTGGGACATGCAGCACCTGCAGGCATGTAATGGCTAGCTCTCAATACTCTGAATCAAGTGGTCTAGGTTGAAGCTCTGACCGTGCCCACTATCAATCAGGGTGCACATTATATCGGCCACAAGCCAAAGCCATATAATAATATTAGATATTTCCTCTTACGATTCCTACAAATAAAAAAAATGTTTAGACTTTGCATTTAATTAACTTTTACAAGCTGTCTATCAATGGTGACATTTATGTAGTCCTTTGTTTGGTAATTTACAGGTACTATATATGATTTTTTTTTCTTTTTCAGAAATGCTCTTGATCACAAGTTCATTGGTTGCCCCATTAGTATAGAAAATGCCAAGTATTCACGGAATGCTCTAGTCTTCAATGTGTGTTTTGTCCTTGGTCCAAACATTGACACCGTTCGCTACGAGGGTGTGGTGAAGAAGTTAGCAGGGTATATGACATCACTTGAGGTAATTTAGAAAATATATTAAATAAGATATCAAAAATTTACATTGATTCAGTGACATAGGGTAGTTTCATTACCTAGCAGAGTAAAACACAAACACAAGAGAGGTTGTATTAAATACATGAATAAAAGAACATGGATGGTAATGTCAGGGGCATATGCAGATATACAGCATTAACTGATGTTTTGTAACACTAACCTGCCTTAACATTGTAAACATTAATTTATCATTTTGAATTGCTTTCAGCTTGAGTATGGTTTTCTATCACAAGAAGAAACTAAAGCATCTCTTCCTTGTGTCCTTTCGGAAATCTTTCTTGAGCTAAATGAAAAAGGAAAGTGCACGATACAGATAGGTGAGTAAGTTAATTCTGCTGGAATTATGTAGTACTAAGTCTTTTTAAAAAATTCATTGTTGTGCAGTAAGCATTTTGATCTGCAAACAACTGTTGAGGATACAAAGTTATTCTAGTTCTTCCAGTATGATTGTCCGGGTGAGGGACTCCAATAGCGTTACTTACTATGATACAAAGTTATATTGGTCACTGTATTGAGATCACTCTCACAGTACCTCTCTCCATCCAGAAAGACCTTACCTAGAGAACTGTTAGTCACAGTAACCTATTGTAACTGAGGTACTAAACCAGGTTACATGTAGATCTAACCTGAAACAGACTATCACATGTGATAGATCCACTCCAGGACAAGAAGCAACAAGCTCACATTAAGGTGTTGACTTTCAATGAGCCATGTTTTCTCTTGAGTCATCTGATTGCCATGATTGTAACAGAATGTTGTAAATGACGATTATTAAACGTGTACACATACAAAGGCATCTACTCTTTGGGCCTGGTTTTTTCCCACAGGCTTTTGTTGATTTTTCCATAGAAAACAACTCTTAGAATTATTATTTCCAGGAGGGTTGGCTAAAATGACCTCTTAATCCATTTCCCTGTGGCTTCCCTAATCAAATTCTGACCCTGATAGTGTTATCACCTTCCCTGCCCTCCAAATTATTTTCTTTTATCACAGCAATCCTCTGGAAATTAATTTCCCTTAGGTACTGCTACTGCACTAAAAAGCTGTTCTAGTTCTTCTTCAATATTTGTCAAGGTGAAGTCCTTGTAACATTTGTTTACGCAGATGAGGCTAACACTATTCACTTGAAGTGCAACATTGCCATCAGCAGCAGTCCGTGCTCTGTGTTGGACCATCAAGTGCCAGTGTTTATATGCAACAAGGATGCCTTGTCATCTTCAGCGTGGGATATCACCACACAACAAGTCAGTAACTTTGATGTTCTTTCAAGAATGCAGAGATCCATATTGGCAGTCATCCAGTCATCCGTGATGGCTAGAAAATTGTTAGGATGACCAAAACAGTATGGAAACTTGTCTGCTGGACGAGTTTAATTTAACTCTACCAAAAAAAAATTCTTAAATTTTCTTATGAGTTTCCTGCATTCTGACCACTTGTTATCCATTTGGAACTAGTAGAAAACAGACAAAGATTTGCAGCTTCTTTTTTTTACAATAAAATCATCATTTTGGTCATCACCATCATGGAGGATGCGATGAATGAAATCATTGCAGGCTCATTGCATAGTATGTGAATGGGCAAGTAAAATTTGCTAGGGCAAGTATGTCATCTGGCATACTTGCCCAGCTGATGAATTACACACATGTACATGTACACCTGTAACTGCCAACTCCAACATCTTAGGTGAGAATCTCCTCCTTGCGGGCAAAAAGTTGAATCGCATACAGCTGTACCTACTCATTTGTCTAAAGAAAACCAGGCAAAAATTGTGGTTGAATTAGTTTGCCTTAGTGATCATACGATGAAAAACTGTAACACACTCTAGGCCTGTATGTTTTTCAGTTCCATTAGACTAGGGCTGCATCCCTTTGAGATATTCCTGGTTAGGATCAATGATCTGGGATCACTCGCCTCATAGAGTATCAAAGGAACCATTGTATCCTTCCATTGTTCCTGTGATGTTATGTGATTCAACTGACAATGGATCATTGATCCTGATCCAGGTCATACCTAAGGAACACACCCTAAATTTCTAAATGGTAGATTTCAAAATGTAGTTCTATAATTTTCTAACATGTCATACTGTAATTTTATCTAATGTATGTAGATTTTGCGATATATTGATGGCTTCAACCATGTTCAGAGGATTGCTGCTGAGGCAGATGTGGAAATCAGTCTTGTTAGGAGGTGTATGCAGGACATGATGTAAGTTCTACATTTTTACTTGCTTTCAAAGCATTTATTTGTTAAGTGACTACATTCTTGTCAGATTTTAAACAATTATTGGTTGAGGTTTTTTTGATCTGGAATAATCAAGGTCGAGGTACATGTAGGGGTTATCAGCCAAAGTTGAAGGCTAACCGAGACCTTGAATATTTCAGATATCACAAAAACCGAATCTAATAATTGTTGTATTATACATTGTTTTAAAGAAAATAACGACAAATGCATTATTGCACTGAACACAGTTTATTTTCAACAAACCATGTTCTTACTTCTCTGTCCGTGAACTTGACATTGCTCTTGGAAATCATGCATTGCATGCACAATCTACAGATTATTCACTAATCTGCTAGCAGATTAGTGAACTGTAGGTTGCACTGTTTCCCAGAATTACCTGTACGCTTTTAGCCAATGAGAGACAGATGGTGACTACAATGTATAATAATTGTAGATAATTCACCTGAGGAAACAGGGTTGGTGCTGTGGTGAGAGGGCTCGCCTCCCACCAATGTGGGCTGTGGCCTGGGTTTGATTCTGGCCCAGTGCCATATGCACATGTAGGTTGAGTTTGCTGTTGGTTCTTGCTTTGCTCCGAGAGTTTTTCTCTGAGTTCTCCGGTTTTCCTCCCTACTCAAAAACCAACTCTCCAAAGGATGTGGCTTCCTCTCTAAATATTGTAATTTATTTTTAATACTTACCACTATTTATTTCAGAAGGGTACAATAATAATCAGTTTTCCAGCTTGGCCTTCAGGAAAGCTGTAACTATTTTAATGTTCTAGCTTGACAGTAATTTTCACTAGCATCCCTCTCCAAAACAATAATTTGCACAAAAAACTTGTGGAATTCTATACTAGTTAGTGGATTATATGCTTCACTTGTCTAAAATTCTAATATATAGATTTAGGCCAGGCTAAAAGTGTAGCTCCTGGGCTGAGTTGTTCAGAGCCCGATCAAGCTAACCCAGGAAAATGTAGCATTTTGATTTGAGTTTGGTAACTTTGCAGTGAGGTTTTCTGTATATTGTTTGGCCTTTTGTTCTGAGTTTTCATAATCACCATATACACAAAATAAAACAGCACAAAACATTTGTATAGAAGAAAAAGTTATAATTTGGTTAACTTTAATCCTGGATTAGCGTTTAGTAGCTTCCGAACAATCCTGCCCTGTTTTCAACAAGTTAACCTGACATGAGCCCGCAATCCAATTGAAAACCAGCACTTGGTCAGAGGACAACTTCAAAAAGATACGTGACCTCGATGACTTGTAAACTTGAGCCCGCGATATGGTCACGTGATACTGGTCAGCAGATACGTTGTTTTGACAGGTGTCAATTGATCATAGCATGGATGTCCAATATCAAAGAAGTACGTGGTAAACCAAGGCTGCATGTCTCTGTCAACCTATTATTTGGAGTATGGCCACCATGTTGTGCGACTCCGTCGTCATCGCTGTCGTGCCTACGCGCCCACGAGCAATACCGCTAGCCATGATAACCATGAGAAAATCAACTCATGGGTTTCCTTTTCTTTCTTTCCTATATGAGTATGGGGCTCCATTTGGTGGCCCTTTGGGCCGCCAGAGCTCTGCTAAAATCCAGTAGCCCCACTGTAAAACCCATCAGTCTTGGCTTGTGGGGCATGGGTTTCTTTGCTTGCCTGTCATTCTACTATGGTCATTTAGTGTTGTGAGGACAACTTGCACCCTGCTCAAGCTATGTTCACTGTCTAACTACTTACATGCAACTTCAGTTACTGAAACGTAAAGCAATTGTATTCATTCTTACCCCCCCTCTTGCCCCCCCCCCCCTTTGAATGGAATGGTACTTTATCATAGGGTTGCCCCCTCCTACCTGCTATCAACATTCTGTTATATACTGCTGAGCGGTTGGTCAGTACAATATACTCGTTATACACCTGAATAGGTGATTTGCATGATGGCGTCATTTGACTACAACTACCAGAATCCTTCACTTTTCTGTTTCTTATGTTTATTAGCACAATTGTTATTTAAACCCCAGTGAGGTTTAAATAGCAATAAAAAAAATGAAACATTTCAATTTTGAGACGGTGCTGAGAGCCTGGTCCTCCAAAACATAACAAAATGATTATTTGGCAAAACTTCCAAGCATGATGATCACAATGATATTAACATGTAGTGATGTTCCTTATTCAAAATAAATGCACTTTTCTTTCCACAGTCAATACAAAATAGTCAAACTTATTCCTATTTTCCAGGCAAGTAATCTGTTTATTTCTAAGTGTAAGACTTAGTTAATTTTCATTTTCTGAATTTTTTACTTAATTTTTAACAAACCCTGATGTCCTGTTTGGTGTTATTTTGGATTAGATTGACTATTATATGGCAAATGTCTTAAGAATGCTTTGCGTAAGGTTCTACCTGATTTAGAGCGGTTTTCACTTGAGTGTCAAAAGGTAATAATTTATTATTGGTTTTGCATCAACTACCACTTTTCACTTTTTATCACATGTAATTCCTTCAAGTTTTGATTCGTCCACTAGAGTGATTATTTTGGTTTTGGTTTTCGACACTCAATTGAAAACCGCTCTAAAAAGCGTATCTTTCATCGGTAGAAGTTTTGCTTCTTTTTGTGGTTCTTGGAAAGGTAGGGGCAAGATCAGAAAATGCCAACCCCTGGGTTAAGCCATGGACGACGCATTACAGACGTAATTCAGAGGGAGCTTGGCATTCATTTCTTATTGATATCATGTTCTTTGCTCTAAACTCCTCCAGTGTTGAACTCCAGTTCAATAAACAATCCATCTCATTATCTTCTATTACAGGAGGTGGAGTGACCTCATGGTTAGTGCGCTCGCCTCCAGATGGAGCGGTCCGGGTTTGAGCACTGCCTAGGGACACTGTGTTGTGTTCTTGGGCAAGACACGTTACACTCAGAGAGCCTCTCTCCACCCAGGTGTATAAATGAGTACCAGCGAATTTAATGTCAGGGGTAACCCTTTGATGGACTTGCATTCCATCCAGGGGGAAGTAGGAATACTCCTAGTCACTTTATGCTACCGAAACCGGGATAAGCTTCAGCCTGATGGGCCACTTGGCTCGTATGTGGATTTTATCTTACCTAACCATGATCTTCTGTTCCTACAGTACTCCAATGTATATATTCCTACACCCGAAGTTAATCAGTTGACGCACGACAAGAAACTACAAGAGGAATGCCTTAACTTTGTTGGAAAAAAAGGTTGGTTGGAACATTCTTCGCCCAAAACGTAAAGCCTTAACTACAGGAGATCTTATTGTGCTATGAGAGGTTTGCGTTAGTTGGGAATTCTATTTCTCAAACTCATTAATAATTTATCAAGTTTAAACAAAAGAAATCATGATGTCGTTTGGACATCTGATTATAATTAGCGTAGATTTTTCGATTTTATTTTTTCGTTTTCTTCTTAGTTTTAGGTTCGATTGAGAAGATATATCAAACACTCAAGACCGACTTTGACCACATTTCCAAACACCTCGGAGTTCGTCAAAAATACTCCTCTACGCGTCATATTTTCAACTCTCTTCTCGGCGTTTGGAAATGTGGTCAAACACACACAGTCGTTCGTGTTTGAAATTGTCTCCGGTTTTACTTCGTAAAGCTGCCGAATAACGCTCGAATTCGTAGCTAGTCAGAGAGTCGTTCCAGTCTTCTATTAAAATCGTTCAGGAAGATGGATTAAGGTTACTAGGTTTACAAGGCTTTGAAACTTTATTGCAGCTCATTTTTTGTGAACAGTGAATGCCAATCCTGTCGATGCACATCTAGTTAAAACCTGAGATTGACTTTGAACTGACTTGCTAGAGGAATGATTTATATTTAGTTATAAACATTCATCTTATTAATGCGGTTTGTTCAATGAACATTTCACAAATGACATTGAACGTTTTAAACTCCAGGTAGAACCTCGCCTTCATTTCGAGACGTGTTTATGCTGTACTGTGGGCTCAGTCCAGGGGCGACCGTTAGGGACTTGTGTACGAGGTACAATCCCGGCAGTCTTCGCGTGGATGAGAGGTAGTGAAATAATGAAACATTTCTACTGAAGAATAATCCATATCATATAAAATAAATGAAGACTTTAAAACTTTTGAATCTCCTGAGATAAGAAGTGTTAAAGTTGTAGTCGCCGTTTAAGTTACGAATATTTGAAGTTTTTATGAAGACAAACCATTCTTTCTAGCCAAATTTCCATGTTTTTGAGAGATATAGCACAGGTTTTCGGTTGGGTCGAAAGTACAGCTTTAATTCGGAATTGCGTAGATTTTGCTGCACTGCGTTCTGTGATTGGTTTAGAAAAACTGGCGTCACTTGTTTTAATAACCAATCAGATGCAAAAGCGACACTAATCGCGAGTTGGTCACGTGCTTTTTCCCGCGCTTGGCGCCGGTCACGTATTTTTGCTTGGTGTCTTCGTTTATTCATTATGACTGTTGTTAACGTTTTCAATCCATAACTAGGCAATTAACACGTTCTTCACGAGTTATTAATCTTTTGAATTCAAACACTGACAAATTTACTAAATAGTCGTTTTTCTTACCTCTTCTAGGCGATTAATCCAGTTTGGCATGGTAACGGGAATTATTCGTCGCCTTCATAAATACCCCGTACAGCTAACAACACCAAAGAGTGAGCCAGTACCCAGAAGTCACCACAAGTTGAGAGGAAGGCATCGAGACTCGGACACGAATAGAGTCAAACTCGACCACAAGTAAGTTAAACAATCTTTCCCTTGTTACAGTGTAATAGAGTAGCAGAAAAATGTTTTTTTTTTTCATCACTAACTTGAAATAGGCCTTTTGCAGCTAGGCCATGTACTTACATGAATCACACATCTCTCAAATATGTTTTGACCCAGATCCCTCATTGCGCGGTCGTGAACATAGAAATGACAAGTTCAAACGCCCGTAGAAATTTTACTAATAGTTTTACTTGTACATAGTTCTTATTATTTTGTTAATATCTTTCGTGTTTGTAAAATTTTAAATTTGTGTAAAGTAGGTCCACATCAGCCCTTCGGCTGCCAACCCCCTTTCAACCTACACTTATCAAATAAAGTTTACCTTAACGCAGGGATTTTATCAAGCGAGATCATTTTTTCGCTGAGGTAATTGGGGAAACTAGTAGATTTTATTAAAGAAAAAAAAAATTGGAGAAGGTTAGTGGCACTTTAAAGAATGCTAAAAATGGAAAAAGCATGTCGAAAATATCAAAATGGCCAAGTTTGAGGCCCGTTTGAATTGTCAAAAAATTTGCATGGGAAAAGTTGTGGGAGAGCAAGACCTTAAATGGAGGCGAGCTACCATTAAATCTCACAGGCTTTGTATACATCTGTAAGTCAATTGCAAACCTCAAATTGCTTCTTTTGGCTTATTCCTAAACAGATGGTTAGATGGAAATCATAATTATGACGAAATTTGCTGTAAAACAGGTATTGTTAGTTTGTATTGTTCCCTGTTTAACCATTAGATATCTTTTTCAAAATATTTTAACCGGTTTAAAGATGTTTCCAGTCGGTACTGCGCAGTTTCAGTGTTTTCAGTTTTTCATTATCGCACACTATTTACAGAAACACAACTTAACGTAAGATGGTTTACAATGATATAGGAAAATAAATACAGATAGGAATTAACTAGAAGTAACAATATTTAATTGTGTACAGTGACCAAAGTAGCCAATGAGCTTTCGGGTTGGTCACTGTCATGTAGATATAAGTTGGCGTTGGCCGCATGCTAAGTTAATTTAAATTAATATTTACATTAAAGACGATATTATTATCATAAATGAAGAAAGACATGCATAAATGCAAGCTAAAATAAAGGAAAAACAATGTCCTGAATATTGTACAGTAGTATCTTACACAGCTAACAGTTAAACTATGGTCAGTTTTGAATGGTCAATAAGAATCTTTTATACCGCTTTTTGAAGAGCATGTATGGAAAACGTTTAAGTTCTGGTGGGACAGATTCCCAGATTTTTACTGCGGAGAATTTAAATGTAGATACACCATAATTAGTGCGTACTGATGGCTCGTGCGCACTCTCGAGAGTTTGTTTACGTTTTTGTTTTGATTCATGTAGGACGCCACAGAATGTTATTTCGCAACTACTTACATGAAGTGAATTCAAAGTTTCATGTCAACCGCCATCATGAATGCGAAGCTTTATGCTTCAATCTTTGTGATATCACTTGCTAATTTAAAAAAAACTTCTTAGTTGTAAAAGTCAAAGAACTTTTGGAAATGCAGTAAAAATGCCTCAAAGATAAGGTAAGTGGTTCGTAACGAATATCATTCGCCAACATTGGGTGGCTAAGACTACGCAGTACGGACTGGAAATCACCATTAATAGAGTGATTTTCTGATGGGGGGTTGTAAAACCAAAGCTTTGTTAATCACATATGAGCCAATCAAAACAAACGGCAGGGACAAAATGAACCAATTATTGCTCAAAGCAAAAAAAAAACCAACTCGTGACAAAGGTGGGAAAACGAACAACCGTTGCCAAGCGCGGGAATACATGCAACCGTTGTAGAGCGTAAGAAAGCGCGCGAAAGCCTAGCTGAGATCACTTTTGTTTCTACTTCTGATTGGTTAAAAAAACTGCATGTTTACTCTAATTTGTTAGCGCACATGGCACAAATTTTGAAACCAATCAAAAGCTGAGCAATCCCAAAATTCGTGGAGAAACACTCTTTCCTTCGACCAGTTTCAGTTATAAATTGTCAAATCTCGCGCACTCTCAACTCATTGCTGAGGATAGTCAATAAACACTTAATGACTGGCCCAAAGGGAAACACTGAGTTTTGTTTCCCCAAGATCCTCAATGTTGAGGGAACATTGAGGTCGAGGGAAACAAAACTCACTATTTCCCGCGGGACCAGTCATTAAGGGTTGTTCCAACTCAAAAATAGAAAAGAACTGCGAAGAAATCGTTTGCTTGACGTCGAATGGCTCACAAATTTGCCGCGGTTTCGAGGAACACGACCTGATCACTGCGAGTCGAAAGTTCAAGTTATTGTTTCCCTGGGGAGTTAGTGAGTTTTGTTCGCCCTTGGGAGTTTTGACCCACGACACGTGACACGTTCTCCTCCAATCGGAAAACGTATTTAAGTTGGGAGGTATAACAATGATATTTAAAGATTTAAGTGTCCTTGTTGTGTTATGCAGGGAGGTTAAGGCGGCGAAATACAAGAAACAAAAACCCTGAACTTATCGCGCAACATTGTTTCGTTGCAAGTTTTGGGTCGATGTTTCGCGTTTTTCACTTTGCGTGATCAACTTGTCGCGCAACAAAAACATTTGTTGCTGGTTGAAGAAAATTCTAATAACTAAGGTTTTCGATAAAAAATTAAGAATAAAAAGTAGCCATATTAAAGAATGACGTTTCGACGGCTCCATGCCATCATTCTCAAATTCAAATAAAATACGTTATTTGAGTTCATTATATAGTGAATGTACGTGTCAAGGTCTCAGTGCATATGATTAAGAGATAAAAATAATCGATGAGTAAATAAACAAAAAAAAACACCAAGCGTGGTGCGCTTGAACTGTCAAATAAAAAGTTTTGCTTTAATGGAGTCAGATTGAGTGTTAAGTGTTGGTTTTTTGTTTTTGATGAAGAGCATTTCATAAATTAAACGATCCAGTTTCCGACGGCATTTCTTGAGGATTGTAAATTGGTCACGGAGATCTTTGTCCGCACCACGTTTGGTGTTTTTTTTTTCAATTCATCGATTAGTTTTATCTCTTAGCTTGTGTTTTCACTAGGACAATTTTGACTAGATAAAGTCGGAAAAGTCCAGAAATACCGTGAAAAAAGTTCGTCTTGAGTTTAGGGATAATAATAATAACTTTATTTAAGTGTCAGGGTAGGTATTTAGCTTACAGAAGCTAATTGGGGACATTACTACGTTACAATGTATTGAGATTTAAAATGTACAGTTAAGAATACGAATTAAAATTAATTGGGTACACTAGGAATAAGTAAGAATGAATAATTATAAATAATATAAAAACTGTTTCTGAAATTACAAATACAGTATAATGCAAGAGAGAAATAAAAATTGATATTTAAGTGAGTAGTTCAAGTCTTAAGAAGTGCATATAAGGCAGTTTGAACGCGCATCCTCGATTAGAGCACTGAGGTCTTTGTTTGTAATATTCTTTCTAAAGTTACCGATGGTCAGTGTATTTTTATCAATTGCGCTCAGTTTTGACCAAAGGTAAGGACCAAGATATCTAATGGAGTGTTTTCCATAACGAACTGAAGAGAAACGAGGCAGATCGAAGTCAGCATTTCTAAGAGAATAGCCCTTGTTCGAATTTCTAAAAAGTTCCATTATGTAGTCAGGTACAAGGCCGTTTTTCACTTTGAACATTAGGATCGCGATATCCTGAAGACGTCTGTTATGAAGGGAGGGTAGCTTTGCACGACTTAGAAGAGCATCGTAGGTGTCTGTTTTGGAATTAAAGATGATTCTTAGCGCGCGTTCTTGTACTCTTTCAAGCTTGCGCCTGTCAGAAGCTTTGCAGAAGTGCCAAACTGTGTGGCAGTATGTTAAATTAGGGATTATTGCAGTTAGATATAAGTGGAGCTTAGTCTCACATGAAATGAGATTACGAAGTCTTGCTAACACACCCACTTTTTGGCTGGCCTTCTTGCATATGTCGCTGACATGATCGCTGAAGGAGAGTTCGTCATCCATGTTTATTCCAAGTATCTTCAGGTTCCTCGTCGGTCTAATTTGTTGATCGTCAATTGTCATGGTACACGTGTCCATTAAAAATGCACGCTGTTTTCACCAGGAAAAACAAGCGATTATCTCGCTTATATGACCGGAAATTCACGCCAAGCTATACTACAACCTCGTTCCCAGGGTCTCTCATCTTACCGCCCCCTGGAGCTAGCGAAGAGAGACCCTGGTTGGGTCTGGTCACGTGTCTCCCAGAATCTGGGAGATGACAATTAAATTATTGAAGGGATGGGCGGCCTAGTAGGAATTTTGTCTATACTTAGCCTACGGGAGTTTGGGAAGTGTTGTCACCAAAGTAAACCAAGAACGATATGATGTTCTGCGGCAATGTCCGGCGGTAATATTCTGCAAACGCCAAGGAAAACTTATCCATCATCTGAAAGCGGAAATCCAAGTCGCTGAAGGTTGTATGGTTCAGTGAAGCACGTTACATATTGTAAAAATCTCCTCACGAAGGCGAATGGAGAATTACACACCGCAGCCGAGGCTGTGTATGGAAGATGTTTACTCATCTTTACCTCAGAATGAAGTGTAGGTCTTGTTACCGGCGATTAAATAATTGTAGAGAATTCAGGGCCTTTTAAATGATCACTGAAAGCCAAAGTTACTCCGAAAGGAGCGAAAGGGTGAAAAGATTTGTTGAAGTTTCACCGCGCCGTCGGCGCCCCGAACTTTGTCGAGCGCGAAGGACATAAATACAACGAACTCGTCGCTGTATGCATTTCGCCGTCGTTGCTGATAAAATGGATTTATCTTCGAACGAAACGAGGCTAGAAAAGGAAAAATATAATTTTTATTGTGTCGTTAATAAATTAGTGTACGTGACGCCAACGGTTCGAGAGAATTGTGCACATTTTCATTTAATTCTCGATCTCTCGACCTTCCTTTGCTTCAAGCGTGTTTCTGAGGGGCATTTTTTGTGCCGTGTTATTAGAAGAAATGGAAATTATAAGTAGAGCGGAGTCGTTTGATTATGTTACAGCATATTTTTAGAGGTCGTAGGTCTGCATGGTTTCCGCTGTTAACTCCACGTCGCTTCTCAGAGTTTGACACCTCTGTAATTTGCCATGCCGTGCTTATACTTTGTTTAGGTTCGTTTCTACTGCAAGATATGTTTTAAGGCTCTAAGTATTGGCTCTCCAGGGACAAAGATTAAAATATTCCGTGAACATATTGCTTACTTGCATTCTATATTGTGACGCCGCAGGTGACGTCGGCCCGGCTATTTGATTGGAACTGTTTGCAAGCACAGTGCGTTGCACGAATATCATATTTATCTTTGGTCCAGCTTTCCTTCAGAGACTGCCGCAGCTTTACTTTGAGAAAGCTATACGTTTTCCTAGAGACGTTCTTATGTTTTTTGCATCAATTTGATCGAGTGCATTCAAAGGAGAAACAACAATTACTACGGGATGAAATTGCGCTGCTCGACGTCCACAGTTAAAATATGACTGACTTTCCATAAATCCAGTGGGTAAGACGGCAACACTGAAAATCACGACCACTAAATTGCCTGGAGACAGACTTGCTTAACCTTTAGGTAAGCGTTGGAACAGATATTATTCGAAATTTCAGCCTGAAAGCTAAGTATTGATAATCGCCGCGGGTAATGTGGCGGTCGCAGCGCGCGACAAAGCTCAACGCGACAAACTGCTGATTACAGAGGACCCCTCCCTGATGTTCTCAAGTGTCAAAGTGGCACGTGACCAGACCCAACCAGGGTCTCTCTTCGCTCGCTCCAGGGGGCGGTAAGATGAGAGACCCTGGGAACGAGGTTGGCTATACTACCTCGCGAGATGGTATAACTTGTCCTGGTAAACGCCGCAGCCGATCACATTGTGCGCAGTGACAGACGCCTGCCAAAGAATCTGGCAAGAGTATTTACCAGACGCTCCTATCACGGTTCAGTTTGCGAAACAGAACGTTTAAAATGGCAAACGAGTTCAACAGTCCTTCTCATTTATTTCGGTTTACCATTCCTGCGGTCCCGTTAGCTTCACCAGTTCCTCGGCCAGGACCCTACCTATGACACGGCGTCGCCTTGCAGAACGGGTTCCTACATTACAAAATTTCGTCGCATCTTCCTCATTTCTGGGGACATTAACCGCATTCTCTGGAAAAAATGCCTTCTCAATCTCCTTCGTATAAATATAGCTAGAATCAATACAAGAGAAGTCAGCCATTTTTGAAAGTTGCGCGCTTTTGTAATTTGAATCTTCTGAGTCAGCGGGTTAAATTCTGGCTTAAATTTCCAGTGGAGACAGATGTCACGTTTAACTAGCAAATGTTGGTCTGTAAACAAACACCCAGAAAGAATGTTCAGCTAGTTAATCGGCCTAGTGAAAACGCAACCTTAATCAGATGTACTGTGAGACCTTGACACGTACATTCACTATATAATGAACTCACATAATGTATTTTATTTGAATTTGAGAATGATGGCATGGAGTCGTCAAAACGTCATTCTTTAATATCGCTGCTTTTTATTTTTAATTGAAGAAAATTGTTGCGAAAAGTAGAGCGCGGGTCTACTTTAAGCAACAAATTTTGGTTTTGTTGCTCGTTTTTTCATCAAACTCACAGCTTGTCACGCAACAAATTTGCTCATGTTGCACGACAAGTTGAGGATTTTTGTATCTCGTATTTCGCCGCCTTTAAGCAAACCACGACGACGATGGCAACGAGAACGCCACCAAACAAAAGGTTAATTCTGCAGAACAATAGCCGTACACGTGCGTTATAAATCTTTGTAGATATCTTTGCCGTCCTCTGCCAGACAACAACGTGAAATGACCAAGTCCTGGGTTGTCTGAGGAACGCGAATGACGACGGCTAATTTTTCGTATTTCCATTTGGAATTCAACGCTGCCATTGCATATTCAGCCCGAGCACGTTTTTAGATCCATTGGCGTACTGAACAGATCAAGACAATCGAGAATTGTGCAGGTAAAATATAAATTCATTTTTGTGTTCGCGTCGTCCTCGGCATCGCCCTCGGCGTCGCCGTCGTCGTTTCGTGCTAATTAGAGAGCTTACCCAATGACGAGGGTGACCCCGAGGACAACGCCTGGTAAAAAATGAATTTATATTTTACCTTAGAATTTCGCAGTTGACTAGATCTTTTCAGTGCGTCTATTGCTCTCAGAACTTGCTCAAGCTAAACATGTAACGCCAGCGTTCAATTCCGGATGAAAATACGAAAAATTGGCCGCCGTCGTTCGTGTTCTCCAAAATACGCAGAACGTAGTCATTTCAAGTTGTTAGGGAGTTTAAGAAACCACGACGGCGACGCCGAGGACAACGTCGGTTAAATAATGAACTTATATTTTACCTAGGAATCTCGCGATATCCTAGAGTCATTTAGTTCGTTTCTCACTGTCAAAATTAACTCGAAACTGAATATGGAACACAGTGTTAAATTCGGAATATAAATTAAAAAAATTAGCCGTGGTCGTTCACGTTCTCCAAACGACGCAGAACTTGGTCATTTTACGTTGTTTTGCAGAGGACGGCAAAGAAATGTACCAAGAATTATAACGCGCGTCCACAGCCATTGTTTTGCTCATTAAACCTTTTGTTCATCGATGTTCCCGTTGCCGTTGCCGTCGTAGTTTTCTTAAACTCCCTGTTGTTGTGCAGGGGACGGTTTGGAGATATACGAAGAATTGTAACGCACGTGCACAGCTATTGTTTTGCTCATTAAACCTTTTGTTTGGTGACGTTCTCGTTGACGTTGCCGTCGTGGTTTGCTTAAGCTCTGCATTGTTTCTGTGCATTCTTACTGCGCACACAAATTCATATACCACGTCATGCATCGAGCGAGCGCTATAGGGCAGATGGACACCGCTATAGCTTTACCTGGATTTAACGATCTTGGACGTCCTGTGACCCCTATTTTTCTTTTGATGTATCATTTTCTCTACTAATTTTCTACGTGTGGCAAAAAAAAATGCAGAAAATATATCGATTAGAAGTTTCAATTTTTTCCAAAATGCACCATCGAACTTCCTTCTTTTTAGCTCTTCGTTTATTTGTGCGGCGGTTTCAAATGCCTCTTGGAAGGTTAAGTTTTGTGAAAACGTTGGTAACATTTGGAATTATTTACGCAACAGACCCACTTCTACATAATATGACTAAAATCGTTTGCCTCCGCTGACTCACCTTCGAAATTTTTAACTTTTTAAAAACCCATGTAGACCATGCTGAGTTACGTGCGCCAATTTTTCAAAATCAGGGTAGTTTTCCACATGCTTTCTCTGCGAAACGAAGTCGGTGACCCCCAATTTCTTTTGCGTTTCTGACACAAGTAACTCATTATCTGACTGCAGTAAAAATTTAGAAAAGATCTATCGACTACAAAAAATCTCGCGCGAAAGTCCTTAAGCTTCCTATTAATTGATTCTTTTCTCTTGATTTCAGGTTTAACATATCAGGAACTGGAGGATAAAGTTGAAGGAGACCCTCATATTGTGGTGATATGGAAATAACAGAAAGATATATAAAGAATAATACGGTCTGCGAGAAAATATAACATTTCTCTTGGTGCGAGTTTAGAGCGAAACTATTTTCTATATGGCTGAAAATCAAGAGACACTATTGGAGGTGACACATTTCCGAGGTCTGACAAGAAAATCACATCGGAATTATTGTAGATTATCAAAAAATGATTTCTCTTAGGATAGAATTATTTTATAAATCAACGCAATTTGTGTAGGCCACAAATTCTCGTTTGCAATACGGTTGTTAGTGTTTTAACTTGCATTCAAGCTACTTCCGTGCAATTTATCTCTTTTTATTAAGATTTCTGCAGTTTTTTTTTTTTTTTTTGATAAATACAATGATGCAACCATAGCCTTTTAAAAGTATAAAAATAAAAGCATATGTTAAAATTCTGGGGATTCATTTCACATATGATTATCGCATCAAACAAAAGACGAACTTTGACGAATTGATGATATCTATTAAGGATAAGTTAAGGATATGGAGGTGCAGAGACCTCACCATTATTGGCAGAATTCAAATTGTTAAGACATTCATTATTCCAATATTCTTTTATCGAGCAAGCATGATCTGCTTAGACAAAGAATTTGTGAACGAGGCCAATAAAATTATCTTTAACTTTATTTGGAAAGGAAAAGACAAAATCAAACGCCTAGCGCTTATTAGTGATATCGAAGATGGTGGACTCAAAGCTCCACACCTAGACTCCGTAATTAAAACCCAGAGAATACTTTGTTGCAAACGACTCGCAAGTGAGCAACCCAGCAGTTGGAAAACTATACTTCTGCACTACCTAAAACCTGTTGGAGGTAAATTTATCCTATGTTGCGACTTTGATGTAAAAACCTTGCCCATCAAGCTTCCAACGTTTTATGAGGAATGCCTTTAATACTTGAATGCTCTGTAGCAAACCAAGGCAGCGTACAAAACCCCACCAATGTGGATCTTTGAAAAATAGTCATGGAATAATTAAAAAGAGCTATTTGTGTGGATGGTAAGTGTGTCTATAATAATAGGTTAGCAAATATAGGCATTCTTAGAATAGGAGACCTGATTTCTGAAGACAATAAGCTTATAACTAACCATCTACGAGAATTGAATATTTCTCCGCTGAATGCATTCAGACTTCCTTGTGTAATTGAAGCTCTTCCAACTGAATGGCGCATATTTTTAAAAACGTGTAATCATTCTGTCATCGAGCCTTTCGACTTACAAAATCAGGTTCAGTTATATTTAAATGGTCAAAATGTATCACTTAGCAAAGCCGTATCGAAGATCATTTATAAGGAAATTCGAAATACAAACATTACTCCACCCACGCTCAACTCAAATACAATACTCAATTCGTATCTGATGAATTAGATTGGAAAAAAATATACAGCCTACCATATCGTGTTGCCTTGGACACAAAATCGCGCGAATTTCAATATAAACTTCTCAACAGATGTCTTGCCACAAATTTCCTCCTTAGCAAAATTGGGATAATTCTATCTCCAGCTTGTACTTTTTGTGGAGAAGCAGACGAATCTCTTGAACATATTTTTGTAACTTGCCATTACACCAAGAAATTCTGGGCAGAAGTTATAAAATGGATGGGCAACCTAGATATTGAAATTGAACTTCTTTCTAATAAAGACATAATGTTTGGTATAGTGGACTATAAAAGAGATTTATTTGTAAACCATATTTTGTTGATTGCGAAAAAATATGTTTATTCCTGTAGATGTAATAAAACCAAACCATCCATTATAGTATTAAACGCTGGGATTAAGGTGATTCACCGACTTGAAATGATGGCCGCCAAATCTTGTAACAAGTAGCCCATCCATGTTAAAAAATGGGGCAAGTATATTGAAAACTAATGCAATTATAATCTTGAACTGCGCTTGTCGTTGCAATGCTAAAAAAGAGAGTGTGTGTAACATCTGTAAAGAGGTCCACTGTGTACAGTGTGGGGCCCAGTTCTCGGCCACTTTTTGTTCAGCGTTTATTTTTCGCGTCACAAATGAATCTGAATAAAAAGCAATTGTTTCCAAAGGTAGCTTGATTCCTTGTCTTCCGTTCTGCCGAGTTTTCTTTCATCCTGCCGAGTTTTTCTGTGAGCACATCGAGGTGACGCGAAGGTAGGTGAATTTGGTTTCCCCGAAAACGTTTTTGTTTACGGCTACTCGAATTACATGGTTTAATTCAAGTTTATATTTTGTCCGTCTAGAAAGCCCAAATGAGCCAATTCTTGGCATAAAGAACGTAGAGTGATAAAGCGATCTGTTAAATATAAACTTTTCCTGGCGTGTTTAGTTCTTTGACCTAAATTCACTCCTCAATATTTCCTTAGTACTTTTGCGTATTTGCCTATTCCCGGCCACCCTGCTCGCCTTCAACACTAAAAGCGCTCATAGTTTTGTGTGGAGTATTCGTGTCAAGTCAGTTGCAAAAATAAAGCCGTAATGGGGTGGCATGCTGAAAACTATGAGCTCTGACTTAATCCCGTTTTAAATACCCAACTCTTTTTAGCCTCGCTTGACTGCACTTAAAAGAAAAACTAGGTGTGCAAAAGACTTCCTTTTCTAACATGAAACAAAGCTCTTTAAGGATAATTTGTGATCGAAATATCAAAACACAAGCCTTATAATTGATTTAACAACAAAAAATGGTAATAAACCGTTGTTCATTCTGAGGAATCGCATGCACTCTTTTGTGGCCGAGAACTGGGCCCGCTGGCCGAGAACTGGGCCCACGAACGAAGCCTTCATTTTCGTTATTACTCGGGAGAAAACAGCGTTGAACAGTCGATAGTTCTACACGTGTAAACTGAATGCTAAAGCTAGTTATGCGTGAAATTTTAACTCCTTACGGCTATTCCAAGGTGAGAAATACAAGTTTACGTTTTTTGTGGCCGAGAACTATGGGGCGCCGTTTGTAAATTTATTATTTAGACCGAATTTATGCTATTTCCCCCTTATTTATAAATAATTGGAAATGCTACAAAATTTGTTTATAAATAAGACTCAAGAACTTGTCCGTTGATATGTAAATAATTATTTTAGGTACCTTCTGATTTATAAATAATCTTTTACTATAGAGTTATTATATATAAATAATAAACTAAACAACTTCAATTATTTATAAATCAGGTCATCTCTAAAATAGTTTTTTACATATCATAAAGTTTGTAAATCCCATTATTTATAAATAAATTACTTCGCCGGGAGTGTAAATTCATTATTTAGAAATAATAAATTTCACCTCGCCGAGTGTAAATTTATTATTTAGAAATAATGAACTTCACTAAGTGTGTAAATCCATTATTTAGAAATAATGAATTTCTCCTCGCCCAGTGTAAATTTATTATTTAGAAATAATGAACTTCACTGAGTGTGTAAATTCATTATTTAGAAATAATGAACTTCACTGAGTGCGTAAATTCATTATTTAGAAATAATGAATTTCACCTCGCCGAGTGTAAATTTATTATTTATAAATATGAACTTCATTGAGTGTGTAAATTCATTATTTAGAAATAATGAAGTTTCATCTCGCCGACTGTAAATTTATTATTTAGAAATAATGAATTAAACGTGTGTGTAAACTCGTTATTTAGAAACTCATTATTTAGAAATAATGAAGTTTCATCTCGCTGAGTGTAAATTTATTACTTAGAAATAATGAACTTCACTGAGTATGTGAATTCGTTATTTGGAAAGAATGAAAGTATGAATGGCTGATCCAGCGTCTCTTGCCCGATCGATTTCAGAGGCTGTTTCTCGCGTTATAAGACAGTTATTCAGGTAGGTATGTAGCCTGAAATTCAGCAGTGGCGGATCTAGGGGAGGTTCCCCCCCCCCCCTTATTTTGGTTAATTGTGTTTAAGCGAGAATCACGCTTCAAATATCTATTACGTAGTTCTTATCCACTCAACAATTCGGCAGCTCACACTGCAACAGGAACAACGACAACGACAACGACAACAACTACTCAAAGGCCGAGGTAACAGGTAAATTTTAAGCCAAGAAATTGCTGCATGAAGAAAATGCAGAACTTTTAAAATCGGGAATCGAATAATGTATTTACATGCTTAGATAATTCTTTGTAGCCTGCGAACAGGCTCACGTTGGAGCACAAACGCGCTCGGCGTAGCTGAGAGCGAGAAATCGACGGGCGAAGCCGCGAGAGGAGAAAGTCACTTCTTGGCGCCTCTTTCCCGCCGATCGCTATTCCTCTTCGTCACTCGCGCGTTTGATTCAAACGTGAGTTTGCTCGCAGGTTAAATTCTTTGTGACCTTTGTGACCTTTGGACGGATAGCTGTGTGACACACTTTGTTTGGCTTGATCAAGTCACGGCTGGGCATGTCTATTCCAGGCAAGTCCAAAGATCGTACACGTGGAAAGCTAAATTCATTTACGTTTAAACCATTATTGAATTTCAATAGAAATCAGACCTTTCACTTAACACGCCAAGCGATTTTTATTTTCTTCATGCAGCAGTTTCTTTTCTTAAAATTTACCTGTTACCTCGGCCTTTGAGGTTGTTAGTTGTTCCTGTTGCAGTGTGAGCTGCCGAATTGCTGAGTGAATAAGAACTCCATAATAGATAGCTGAGGCGGGGAATGGGGGGGGGGGGGGGGAGAGAACGGGCTCCCCGAGCCCCTCCCTCAGATCCGCCAGTGCTGAATTTCAGGCTACATACCGCCGCCGTTACCTACTTGAGCAAGGGTAACATTGACTGTCTCACTTATAGCGCGAGAAACAGCCTCCGAAATCGATCGGGCAAGAGACGCTGGGTCTGCCATTCATACTTTCATTATTTCTAAATAATGAATTTACAAACTCAGTGAAGTTCATTATTTCTAAATAATTAATTTCTAAATAATGAATTTACACACACGGGTAAATTCATTATTTCTAAATAATAAATTTACAGCCGGCGAAATGAAACTTCATTATTTCTAAATAATGAATTTACACACTCAATGAAGTTCGTTATTTATAAATAATAAATTAACACTTGGCGAGGAGAAATTCATTATTTCTAAATAATGGATTTACACACTCAGTGAAGTTCATTATTTCTAAATAATAAATTTACACTCGGCGAGGTGAAATTTATTATTTCTAAATAATGAATTTACACTCCCGGCGAAGTAATTTATTTATAAATAATGGGATTTACAAACTTTATGATATGTAAATAACTATTTTAGAGATGACCTGATATATAAATAATTGAAGTTGTTTAATTTATTATTTATATATAATAACTCTATGGTAAAAGATTATTTATAAATCAGGACGTACCTAAAATAATTATATACATATCAACGAACAAGTTCTTGTGTCTTATTTATAAACAAATTTTGTGGGATTTCCAATTATTTATAAATAAGGGAAAAATGGCATAAATTCGGTCTAAATAATAAATTTACAAACGGCGCCCCATAGAGAACTGGGCCCCATACTTTATTATATGTGTTTATGTAATAATCAAATCAATGCGCGCGCTTTGATTGGTCAATCAGCTATGGTTTATTGTGCCAGTAAATTCATGGAAATTTCGCGTGTCTTCTGAGTTATTATATAAACCAATAGACTGCAAGTTTTTATGGTTTAGAGGCATGATAAACCACTTGGGTTGTTGGAAGAACACTCGAAGAATTCGTAAATCACTCGCCTGCGGCTCGTGATTTACGAATTCTTATCGTGTTCTTCCAACATCCCAAGTGGTTAATTCTCAGCCTCGGATAATGCAATTCTAGCTTTCTGATTGGTTCACTGGATCTCGGTTACCAGCCATTATACCTGCGTTTGACCTTATATGGAAATGAAAGCGGCAAATGTCGCTCGGCATGAGCTTTTTCGCGTGAAGCGAAGTTTCGTCGACCAAAAAAAATGGATGAAAAAAAGCACATTCGATGAGCTATCTACACAGGAAATACAGGAAATTATGGACAATGCCGTCCCAGTAACAACAAAAAAGCCACAAAGTTCGAGATAAGGTTATTTAACGGTACGTATAAGTTAAGTTTCCCTTAAAGTTGCAAAATTAAAATATGACTGACGAGATTTTACGCATTCATGAAGATTATGTGACAAAAACAATGTTTACCTTAACAGAATGGCTTGCTAGTCCTAGTGGCACCAAATTTTCGAAACCGATATAAGAAAAGTCAAAAGAAGAACTGAATGTTCAGTTGAAGTGTTTTTACTCGTCTGCGAGGAAGAAAGATGACACGTATTGCAAAAGTTCATTGATTAAATCCATTGGAGCCGCCGGTTGATCATTTCCTTTGCATGCCGCCGCACAACAAACCGTTTTCCTTTATCTCTGACCAGGCAAATAAATTGTTAGAGCATATGCATTTGTAAACAGGCATAATTGTCGGCGTAGTCCATAAGAAACCAGTTTCCAATGAGCAGATGAGGAAACTGTTCGACTAAGCAAGCTCGGATCGACCGAGAACAAAAATCCCGCACAGCTACAGAGGACGATCTAGTTTCATCTCAGTCTCTTTTGGCCGACGACGACGAGAGAATCAACGACAGCTAGCGCCAACAATTCTTTCCTCGCGAAAAACACCTCAAGGAGTTGAGTGTTTTGAGCTGAACCGAAGTAAGCCCGGTTCTTCACCAGCCAAGAAAAATCACAAGGGTGGCCTCGGAGATTCTGAAGATGAATCTGACGCTAAGAGAGTTTCTGTCCTTGACTCTATATCTGGCCAACAATGAGTTCCACACATACAGCTCGAAATGCCAAGGCTTTCAAAGCAAGGGAATCCTGAAAGGGGTCTTGTCGAGAATAATTTTGGCACAACGTCTGTGTCACATTGCGATTAAAGTTTTCCGCGGCATTATTACAACGGCAATGTGCAAGTGCACAATTATTCGGCTCTTCTCCATGACTCGAACTTGAACGCTTTTGAAACTTTCTGACCAGGGTTATATCTCCTTCATTTGATAGACTTTCCTTGAATTCTACGTGATTGTAATTTCATTCAGCAGATTCGTTTGCTTCGCTTTCAAATTTTTCATTCAACTAATTTTACAAACGGCGCGCATGTCATGTGATTTCCCACTTTTTCTTGTTTTTGTCACATCGACTTCCGGTCATTTTGTAAAATTAAAATCCAATAAAATTAAGCTATAATTCCAAGAATACAAAAGTACCGAATTTAATAAAACAATTATTCCATTCGCGCTTGTTGGATATGAGATTGGTTATAGGCTATTTAACATCTCATATCCAACGCGCGCTCATGGAATAATTGTTAAATAAACCATAGAAACTTGTGGTCTATTGCTTAAGTACTGCGCTTGTCGTTGTAATGCTAAAAAGAGAGTGTGTGTAATATCTGTAAAGAGCTCCACTGTGTATTATATGTGTATGTATTTGTAAGTGAGTATTGTAAGTAACTTCTAAGATGAAATTTAAAAAAAATTAAATACGCCAAAAAAATGATGCTAGAGACTGTAAACGAAAATGCCGCTGGTGTACGTAGGATCTCTAAAAGATCTTATCAGACAAAAATAGCCTTGCTTCATTGTTCTGTTTCTATTTTTGGCTGATCAGATCTTACACAGATCCTGCGTACACCAGCAGCATTTTCGTTTGCGATCTCTTGCATCATTGTATTTAGTGTTGTTGTTGTTGTTTTTTTTTTTGTTTGGGGGGGGGGGGGGCTACATCCGATACGCTGCTCATTTTTAACATGGTTTGGCCATGTATTATCTGCGGGACAGTTTTTGTCTGTCCGCATGCAGTCTCCTTATCGCACCAACAAGATGATATTCTAGATTTTGCCTATTGTCCGTTGTCACGTGTTTTGCATGTGACATTGGCCAATCGGCAAACATTTGGATTTAAGGTTTCATGTGAGGTTATTATTATGTGCATTTAGTAGACGATTGGTCAGCCAGCCGGCCGCTTTACTTCATGTTGCAGCTACACCGTGCTGACGAGACCCAACCAGGTCGAAACAGCTGTCCACGGTTGCAATTCTTGGCTTTCAGTTTGGACTCTACCATGTCGTTGTCCCGTTAAGCTTTCTTCGTAGTTATCAGCCTTGCTTCATTATAGTTTTTTAACTGTATTGTGCAAGTAACTCTAGTAGAGTTGAGTTGATAACTTTATTTATACACGGTAAAAATTCCTTCAGCATAATTTAAAAGTATAATAATCTAAGTACCTAACTAAACTAACTAATAATTAATACAGTATTATAAGAATAAAAACCTATCATTTTACTAAAGCTGCTTTTCAAGGATGCCGTGTCTCATTCAAAACTGTAATAGCGCAGTTTACCTTTAAATTCACTAAAGAAACTGTAGATCGGAGTTCATGAGAAAGCACATAGCACCTCTGAAGAAAAAAAAAATCTTCTCTTTAAATAATTGGTGCGGAGGCTGTGGAAGAACCAGTTTATTCTCAGGAATTCCTCAGCTGTCGATACGAAGTAATGTCATTTCGAAATACGAATCGAGATTATACATTTTCAGGGGTCAATCCATGTAAAGTTTTGAACATCACAGTAGAGGTGGCTACTAGCCTTTGATGACTAAGTTTTCGCCAGTTGAGTGCCTGGAACAGTTTGTGACTTGACTTAACGTGTGAAGTCTCCGTTTTAGTCGTAACTTAACCTTCCTCACTCCCAAAGCTAAAACCAGAAGGCTTTTGAAAAAAAACGCACTTAAACTTCTTGAAACCTGGATTCTTTTTTTAAAAATCACATTGAGTCGTGCCAAGAGTGGATGTTAATCCCCCATACAGAACTTATTCTTAAGGCAATCCCTCAGAGGTTATTTATATATATAGTACCCAGTTCTTCCGCGGCTAATCTTGTCACGCGTGTTGGGTAGATGTTTTCGTGGAGAATGAAAATACGTGTAAGTCTAAGTAAGAAAAATTTATTTACACAGGATAGCCCATACACCTCTAAGGTTGGTCTCTATAGGGGCTCTGTAACTAAAAGTTATAAGATTAGATTAAAAGCCTAAAGTACGATAATAAAATTTAAGAACATTTACAACCAACTAGCTCCGTGACAGAACATCTGTAAGCTTTCGCTCTTAGTAACGTTTAACGGAAGTTCATTAAAAATTAATCCTTGCACCGCAGAAAAGAAAGGTCCGTCTCCCGTAATTCAGACTAACCTTTGGTAAGGATATCTTCGTACTGTTCCTTGTAGATTAGTTATGAATGCTCGAAAATCTTGTAAAATATGATAAAAAAAAATAGCTGGAATATAAAATAATTTTGGAATTTCTGAAGCTGAAAGTGAACTAAAAATAACTTGAGAGAGATTACCTTTGGAAAAAGGCGTATATGGGAAGTAAACTCTCTTATCTTCATCTTCTCTTTCTCATGCAAGTAGGTGCAGTCTATATTAAGAAAAAAAACGTATATCAATTCGTGTTTTATGACTTGAATTTCAAATGAAACTGAAACACAAATAAAACGTGCCGACAGTGTGTTACAAAAGAAAGACTTCATGACCAGTCGAAATTGAAAGCTTATCCCACGGTTCGAAAGTGTGATAATTCTCATGTCTTTGTTATTTTTGAGAAGGAGATTTCATTTCAGCTGATGCAGACAACAACTTTGAATCCCATTCTCAGTTGAAGTTAAATTTGGAAACGATTTTTGGACTTATAAAGCCTTTTTGGAAAGGTAAGTGCAGTAAGTTGTACAAGTTTTGTACCAAAGAAGTGCTTTATAATTAAGATTATCCATGCCATTTCAAAAGGACATGAATTTTTTAGCATATTTAAAATGTAATTGCTCAAGATTTTAAACCCGGCAAATTCAACTGGCTTAAGCATTGTGATGTTTGGCGTGGTAGGCCTTGTAATACATTACACAATACTGGTGCAAATATAATATACTAGAGTGGAAAAAATAAATTAATTCTTAAGTGCTCTAATTCATCTTTATAGTGATAAAGTAAACATATGGGATTTAGAATTTCTTCTTGTCAACGTCTAGCTATCCAATTTTGATTTAAGCTGCTTGTAGTTAACGGTTGAAACACGGATTAAAGAAAAAACGAACGTTTGTTGATTTTTCTTGCAGAAGAAGTTTCTCTTGTGGACTTGGCTGTAACGTTTGTACTCTTTCATATTCTGAACAGAAGTAGAGTGGTGAGTAGAACCTTGATTCTTAACTTCCCTCGGTTTTAGTCACCTAACTCTTTCTTGACAAAATCTAAACAACCTTCACATAGTTGACTGTGTTATCGGTTGCCTTACAACAAAATGTTTTGACTCAATAAACAATGAAGTTGTCAATGATAATCAACAATCATGTTTGACTGCGAATATCGTCATACAGAATACAATCATTGAACGCGTACGGCTTTGAACTGCAATTTGTGTGTTTGGGCACTTAATTCTAATAATATTCCGCCAGTTTACGCACTGTCATTTTCCGTACACAAAATGCAGAATGAAAATGACAGTTTTCAGCTTTCAAAACGTTTCCAAGAGTCTCTACCACTATCGTCAGTTACAATGAACTAACACTTTTTTTAATTTTTAAGTTTGAAGTAAACAATTTTAGAAAATGGAGAACGTGACTGAACAATACAGTGTAGAAAAAGTTAGATATCGAGTAGGAAACATTCTTTTCATCTTGTCGCTGTGCACTGAAAAAATTAAATAGCAGTAATGCTTTGTTGTCTTTTTTACAGGAAGATCCCTTTTGGTGACCCAGAGTGAATTTTAACGGGGTTGTTCTGATTTTGACATCTCAAGAAACGGTAAGGACAGTCAGTTAATAAAACAGATATAAGATATCGTCTATTCGACTCCCTCGTTTGATGTTTTTACCGTGAATTTACTGAAAATATTTATTCAAGCTGTAATGTACCATTGTCCTTTCCAGGGGAAGACTCCTGTTCCTGACGCAGATCGAGTGGGATCTCAGTCTGATTCTCAGGTCCCAAATAAAGGTTAGAAAAGTAAGTAGCTTTGGTCACTATCTGTATTCAGAGTACATACGTTTTGTACAAATAGAGGAAGGAAGGGTTTGGATTTTCAGTGAAGAAATTAACACATTAAACGTCCATCCTCGACGACTTTCGGTTTTGTTCGTTGATCTTCCACTGTCCTCTTGTTTTGTTTTGTTTTCCTCGTTTGTTTTCTTTCGGTTTAATTTTGCAATTTTTTCTTAGTCTGTCATGATTGTCACACATGTGCATTTATTTTCGGCTGTAGTTGTCAGTTTAGCGCGTTGATCTTTGTCTTTGATTACAACTTTGCTCTTGTACCTTTGTCAGTTTATCTTCATCGGTTGCTTAATTTTTAGTCGCGGATTTCAGCTTTGTACGTCTGACATCCTTTGTAAATTTTATTTCTGTGTGTTTTGTTTTTTATAGTTGCGCCTGATGCTAGAGGATAAAACATTGACTTTTAAAAGAAATCCATGTCTAAGTAAACCTGAAATGATTTTTTTGTTTACGCTTCAGACAAGGTCCCGCCATAAAATGAAAGCGTTGGCTTTTGCATTTTTCCACTGAGCGAAAGAGAAGTGGTGAGTACAAGCTTGATGTCAGTTCAATTTAATTTACAATTAAGAGCCAAATAAACAAAGGACGCTATGCAATTTCCTATTTTACAACAAAATAATTTAACTCAATAATAATAGAAGGCTTATCGTGGTCGCTAATCGTGTTTCTGGTGATTTCTGTTACTTTTTGGAGGCGACCGAAATGTTGAGATACATGCACTGTTAAAAAATTCATATAATCTGTCGTCTTATTTAATTCCTAGTCAGCATTAAGTCGAAAATGTATTTAGACCAGGAATTCCTGCCAAACACAAAACCTCGTTCTATGGATACAACAGTACGATGCTTGCATCCTTATTATATTAGAGAAAGTCTCGGTTAACTTGCCAGGAATAATTTGCATTTCATAGAACGAGTTTGAATCAATTTCCAAACGATGGACCATCAACCAATTTTTCCGATGAATTCTTCTGCTCGAGCTCACAAGACTTCCGTTGGCTAATTCCTTCTTCTGGTCCATATAACTCTTTTTTACAAATGCCTTATTCTAATACATGGCTATGAAAAGGAAACCGACAACCTCTAGACTGCGAGCGGTCTCTCTTTTACTCGAAACTCGGTGGGGAATAACGCAAAACAATTAAGCATGCGAGCGTGACGTGCGAGCGGAGATGTCGCGAGCCGCTATTAGGAAGTTTACGAAAGCACGACGGCGACGCCGAGGACAACGTCGATTAATAGATGGATTTATATTTTACATACGAATCTCAAAGAAATGTACCAAGAATCATGATGCACGTGCACAGCCATTGTTCTGCTCATTAAGTCTTTTGTTCGGTGACGTTTCCGTTTCCGTTGCCGTCGTGGTTTCGTAAACTCCCTAGACTAGCGCAAGCGGTTCGCGGCATTGACGCTCGCACGTCACGCTGAGAGTCACGCTCGCACGCTTACTTGTTTTGCGTTCTTTCCCACGGAGTTTCGCGGAAAAGAGACTGCTCGCAGTGTAGCCACTACTGAGAATCCTTCTTTTTCAGATAATAGTTGGAACTGCAATTACTTTTACTTTCTCAAACCACTTCTAAACTCTAAGTCAAGAACTCCCATCGCTACGATGTTGAGTCGGTTGCACGTTTTCGGAAACGTGTTAAATAGTAATAGATATAGTCTCCCGAGACTTAAGGGACCGTTCATTTTTTATGAGAGAGGGGGCTGGTGGGAAATGGGGAAGGGAGCACGCGAAAAAATTTAGCCTAAAACGGGAGGCTGGCCGAAAAAAATGAAGGAAGGGGGGGTTCGGACGAAAAAATTAGATTAAAAATAGGATAAGAGATGTTTACAAATTGAAGAAAAATTCTCCTCTTTTATTTATAACAAATATGCTAAAACAGTTCCAAAGTAACAAGAAAACTTCTCAACAGCTTTTATCTTTCACAATAACAGTGCTTGAGTAGTAACAATTTTCTTTTCATTCATAAAAATGTTGTTGTCAAGCGCATATTAAACTGAGACCAATAATTTGAGTCCTGAATTGGAACTGACCTCGTTCCCAGGGCTTCTCTCTTAGAAATTTAAGGGGAGGGACATGAAACTACTACAAGATGTCCCCATCCTCATTTTCGACGTTCTCTTCGATCTCGTCATCGCTATCTTCATCTTCTTCTTCTTCCTGTTCGTCTTCGTTGTCTTCCCCTTCTTCCTCCTTTTCATTGTTTTCTACTTACTCTTTGTTCGTGTCTTCGACCTTTGAGCTATAATTTTCAGGATGCAGGAAGCAATACATACTGTTTCCTACTTCTGGCTTAAGG
Source organism: Orbicella faveolata (assembly GCF_042242905.1). Classification (NCBI taxonomy): domain Eukaryota; kingdom Metazoa; phylum Cnidaria; class Anthozoa; order Scleractinia; family Merulinidae; genus Orbicella; species Orbicella faveolata. The sequence goes on along the minus strand of NW_028301578.1, from coordinate 4,828,077 downwards.
TTGGTAATCAGCCTGCTTCTTGCCGTGTTGCTGAAGTAGCTAGCTTGATTGCTTCAGCATCTTGAGGTCATGGAGTTCAAAAGAAAGAAGAGACTGGAGGTAAGGTCAAGGGAAGGTAGGGAGGCAAGAGAAAAGTCTTCTGAAGATTATCATTGGGCTAATTTGTGCGAAGATGCCACCAAGCTAAAAAAAGCTCCGTGTGCCAGAATTAAACAAATACTTAAAACATCATGGACTATTAAAACAGCATCAGTAGAGCAGCAAGAATGACAAAGTGAAGGCAATTATGGGACACTTCTTGCAGATGATTACTCTCAGAACTGGTCAAGCCGAAGTGGGAGGCAGCAATGAATCAGGTCAGCTAGACAGCAGTGGTGAAAGCATTGAGGGAGAAGAAACTGATAATGAAAACTAAAGCGACGCCCCTGACTCTGAAGACGACTCAAATGATGTCGTTCTTCCTTTTATCGCCTCAGACGAGGAATATGCAGACGAGCGGCCAGCTACAACACGCTCAGGACGAGCAGTAACAAGAAGAGCTGAAATTGACTTTTCATTCTTTTGAGTAAAGATTTGTTAAAAGCAGTTTTCTAGCTTTCAGCTTTCTTTCAATAACTTTTGTGAAATGTAACAAACCGAAATTTAAATGCAGTAACTTTTTTAATACCATATGTATTTTTTCTTCAGGGGGGGAGTACATCCCAAAAAATTACTCTGATGAGGGGGCCATGCGAAAAAAAATTGGAAAGTGGGGGGTCATGCAATTTTCAAATGACACTCCTCCAAATTCCACTAGTCTTTCTACCCCATAAAAGATGAACGGTCCCTTAAATGAACAGCTTCGAGAAAATTGGTAGACTTAGCATCGAATTTCTTTCCACTGTAATTTTCATTTAATCCTAACAGAAGTGGTTGACGTGAATAATATGGACGAAGTTATGCAAGCCATCTCAATCGGCTTCATAGTTGCTTGCTTCCTTCTCAACACCAATCGAGTTCTAACGAGCATCGAAATATGCAAGGAATCCTTGGCCATCTTGAAACAAAAAGCAGGCATCAAAGGCAATAAACTAGCCGAATCATTGTGCAAGAAAGTGTATTTAATAATGTCGAATGCTTATCGTGCTATCAACGACAACACAAATGCCATAAAATACGCACATGAAAGTGGAGAGAAATTTGAAGAATGTAAGCTATGCTTCAATCTAGCAGGAAAGTATTTCTGTCAATGTAAATACGCAGAAGCAAGAGAACTCTTGAAGAGAGCGCTCCTAATCAGTACAGAGATTGGTGACAAAAATAGCGAAGCCTGCTGTTACTTAAACCTTGGAGCTGTGTATGGATCAGTTGACGAATATGACAAGGCGAGAGAACATCTCGAGAAATCACTTGCGATCAGAAAAGAAATCGGTGACAGAAATGGAGAAGCCTCCTCTTAACGGAAGCCTTGGTATTGCGTATCAATCAGTTGGCGAATATGACAAGGCGAGAGAACATCTCGAGAAATCACTTGCGATCAGAAAAGAAATCGGTGACAGAAATGGAGAAGCCTCCTGTTACCAAACGCTTGGAGCTGTGTATGGATCAGTTGGCGAATATGACAAGGCGAGAGAACATCTCGAGAAATCACTTGCGATCACAAAAGAAATCGGTGACAGAAATGGAGAAGCCTCCTCTTACAAAAGCCTTGGAACTGTGTATCAATCAGTTGGCGAATATGACAAGGCGAGAGAACATCGCGAGAAATCACTTGCGATCACAAAAGAAATCGGTGACAGAAATGGAGAAGCCTCCTGTTACCAAAACCTTGGAGCTGTGTATGGATCAGTTGGCGAATATGACAAGGCGAGAGAACATCTCGAGAAATCACTTGCGATCAGAAAAGAAATCGGTGACAGAAATGGAGAAGCCTCCTGTTACGGAAACCTTGGAGTTGTGTATGAATCAGTTGGCGAATATGACAAGGCGAGAGAAGATCTCGAGAAATCACTTGCGATCACAAAAGAAATCGGTGCCAGAAATGGAGAAGCCTCCTGTTACCAAACGCTTGGAGCTGTGTATCACTCAGTTGGCGAATATGACAAGGCGAGAGAACATGTCGAGAAATCACTTGCGATCACAAAAGAAATCGGTGACAGAAATGGAGAAGCCTCCTGTTACGGAAGCCTTGGAACTCTGTATCGATTAGTTGGCGAATATGACAAGGCGAGAGAACATTTCGAGAAAGCTTTAGCGATTAAGAGAAAACATGGCAACAAACAAGGAGTATTTTCCGGTTACTGTAATCTCGCCATTTCATTTTTGTCTCTCGGTAAATATCCAAAGGCTAACGAATATAATAAGAAAGGACTTATCATCGCATCCGAAATTGGAGACAGAGCTGGGAAAGCCTGGTCTTTATTAGTGCAAGGGGATATCTTGCGCTCAATTGGTGGCTACGTCAAGGCTAAAGAATATTGCGGGGAAGCAATTGCGATCAGTAAAGAAATTGGAGAACGAGCTTTAGAAGCCAATTGTTACTTAACTTTAGGACGGGATCTTTTGAAAGACGGTGAATATGACAAGGCTGAAGAACACTTCAACAAGTCACTTGCGATAAATGATGACATTGGCAATATTAGAGGGCACTTCGAATCGCTCGAGGCACTAGCTTACCTACGATTACGAGAAGGAAACAATGAGGAAGCTACATCGTACTTACTTTCCGCTCTTGAAAAATGCGAGAAAATGCGCGGCTCTCTGCGAGATAACGATCAATGGAAGATATCGTTCTCGGACAGCAAGAGTACTTCCTACCGTAACCTCTGTGCACTGCTTTGTCATACCGGAAATCCCGAACAAGCTTTGTATGTTTCAGAGCTTGGGAAGGCCAGGGCTTTGGCGGATTTAATGTCAGCTCAGTACGCTGTGAAGAATCAAGTCTCCGCTAATCCTCAAACATGGGCTGGTATTGAAACCATCATGGACAGAGAACGTAATTGTTCTTGTCTCTACGTCTCCTATTCTCATGACAGGATATATTTCTGGATTCTTAAAAAAAGTGGACTCACACATTTTCGACAAATAAAAGGAAAGGACATTATTACTTACGAAAGATTTGTTAAAAATCTGGATGACTTTTTTGCCACCAAAAGCTTTAGAAGTTTTGCAATGTCAACAACGGAGCTACGCAAAGATGAGTCTCTAAATGCAATACGAGGTAAATCCAATTCAGGCAAGGATGACAGCCATGAAGGTTTCCGATTTGGAAATGAAAGTGAAGAGGACCAAGGTCCCAAAATGAATCTTCCTCTGTGTTACAAACTAATCATCGCTCCCGTGGCTGACTTGCTTGACGGCTCTGAAATCATTATTGTTCCAGACCGTTTTTTATACAACATTCCATTTGCCGCGTTGCCCGATGAAAGTGGAAAGACCCTATCAGAAACTTTCAAGATTCGTGTCGTTCCTTCTTTAACAACTCTCAGGCTCATCCATGACAGTCCAGCAGACTATCACAGTCAGACCGGTGCACTGATAGTGGGGAATCCTGATGTTGGTGAGGTGATTTTCAAAGGACGTCTTCAGCCCATTTCGCGACTGCCTTTTGCAGAAGAGGAAGCGAAAATGGTAGGAAGAAAGCTGGGTGTTGAGCCTTTACTAGGACAGCAGGCTACTAAGCAGGCAGTACTTCAAGCGATGGAATCAGTGGCTCTGATACATTTGGCTGCTCATGGTGATGCAGAAAGAGGAGAAATTGCCCTGGCACCTTCTTTTCGCACTCCTAACAGTATAGCTCGAGAGGGTCTCTACATATTGACAATGTCTGACATTGCACAAGTTCAACTGCGAGCTAAACTGGTAGTCCTCAGCTGTTGCCATAGTGCACGTGGAGAGATTAAAGCCGAAGGAGCTTTCGGAATTGCTCGAGCATTTCTAGGATCTGGCGCACGCTCAGTGTTGGTATCACTGTGGGCTCTGGAAGACAGCGCAACAGAGCAGTTAATGAGTCATTTCTACGATCACCTTGTTCGTGGGGAAAGCGCTAGTGACTCTCTTCATCAGGCCATGACGTGGATGAGATGTAACGGCTACTCTGACGTGAAGCAGTGGGCGCCTTTTGTACTGATTGGAGATAACGTGACGTTTGATTTTGGAAAGTAAGGTAAGATTGTTTAAAAAAAACTCTCTTTCTGTTTTCTAACGTTTCTTCCTGGTAATTGGTATCGATCAAGCTGAACATAGTTTGAAAAAGTGTAAGGTGTCCCTCATCTGATTATTTCTTTTATTTTTTGTTTTACTGCAACGGGCATGGTATTTTATAAAAACTGGCCTGTTTTCGATGAGACTATAGAGAACATGAATTACCTGACATAAAACGCAGCGTACACCAATTTTCGGATATAAAACGAATTCCTTAATTTAAACTATACAATGAAACTGCTCATGGTTCCAGCTGAATTAAGTCTTCGGATGACAATGATTTTATTCTATACTATATTTAACAATTATTCACCAAAGTGGAGGTAAATATCCATCACTTTCACCGACACTGAGGTGAATAATTGTTTTAGTATATACCACACAAGCTGAATTAGCGGACCAAAACGTTATTTTATGTGTGACAAGTGGTTGGAAATTTTAAAATCTCTCGCGCCGGCTGCTCGGAGGTGGATAGTACTTACTAATTACCTCCGAGTTAACCAATCAGAGCGCGCGAAAAGCACTATTCCCTTGTGTGGTATATACTAAATGAGCATATTCGAGAGCCGCAACGATATGTTACTTTTTAACAGTGTTTTTTTCTTGTAATCACGAAGTACGTTTGAGAAATTAAGAAAGTACAAGTCTTCGTAGTGTCTCATGGAACATTAATTTATTTCTTTGGCTTATACACTTGCTTTGTGATTTAGATTTAACTGGGGCGACACAATCAGTCACGATTTTCTACGGTTTAAACAGAGCTAAACCATTGTTTATCAGCAAATCAGCTAACAGCTTTATAAGAAATTACGCAATGAGATTCATCTTTGACTGAAGAGGCTGAACACAAGCCTTATTAATAGTGATACATGTAGAATTAATTTGTTTGAGTGTTTGGTTTTGTTTTTCAGCTGTTTTTGTTGGACTGGTTGATCAGCAGAAACAAGTGAGAAGTATAAAGTGCAATGCCCTCTAGTAACAGTTTTCAAGCCAGGGGTGTGTTGTAATTAGTAATATGACTTGTCTTTTAAAGGTTTGGTGTCCATTTAACAAAACATTCTTTGGCAGGATCGAAACTGGGATAGTAAACAACACGTAATCCTTTTCAAATTTTTGTTTATTGGAAGCAAAAGCTATTTCTACACTAGTTTTGCACTGGAAAGTGTACAATTGTTCTACTGGAGCAAGTCTGTATAGAATAGGGATTCTTTTTTATAATATTTACTACTGGACACTACAAAAGCTATCCGAGGGAGTAAAGCACTTACGGTGGCTCAAAACAGTTTCCAGCACTTTTCAAAACGTAGATTTTGATGGGTCATTATGACCACTCTTTCTTAGTTGATGCTACAATCTTGAAATAGAAAAACTGCCCAATCATTGTTTAACAGTCAGTATCATTTTCGTGACACAATAGGTTACAATAGAAACAGTATGACCTCCTAAAAACATCCTTAATGACAGATTTAAGCGCTTATGTTTCAAAAGCGGCCCGAGGAAACCAGTTCTTATTATCGAATTTTGATAAGCAGGATAAGACGCAACTTTTGGTAAAGTTGAAAAAAATCCTTTATATGGGACTCAGAGCCATCTTCAATTTAAGGAGGCTCTGAACCTCATGCACAGAATTTTCAAAAAGGCAAATTTTCATTTCACATTTAAAATGCACGTGGTAGTAGGAAAAACACAGGTTTTGCATTTTCTGCCAGTGTTGCGTGAGTTATCCATGTTTCGTTTTCTTATCTTAAAATTTCGACTATTCCGAGTGACGAACAGTCCAAAAAGTGGCAAAAACATTTTATCTATATCACCTTGTTCTCAGCCACTTTGATAACTTGGATAGCTTCCTATGAACGCCAGACATCTAAAAATTTTCCAGTGCAAAACTAAACCATGCGAATTTCGTTCTGAACGAAACACGTTGTCGTATTGAAAGCGAAGCAAATATCTGTCACATTCGTGCAAGATTGTTTGTTCTCATTGTAATCAGTCAAAAGCGCAACTTAATTTGGAACATATGGTGATGACTTAGGCTCATTGGGAAAATCCCTTCGTTCTTATTAGAAAAACGAGTTGCCTTATTGCTTACAATCTGCTTCACTTTCATTTGTGTTTTCCCGTTATTGTTTGGAAGAAGGCAGCAAAGAAAATCTACCCTCACTGTTGTTAGGTAGAAAGCGGTGATGCTAGAGCGGTTATCACTTGAATGTCTAAAGTAATTAGTATTCGTTTTGGTTTTGCATTTCTACGTTTTTTGTTTTGTACTGAAACACTCGCGCCATTTTCTCACCCAATCAGGGGCTCGAGTAAAGCCAACCAATCGTGAGTCGCTCGCGCACGTTTTTCCGCGCTTCACGCCGATCACGTTGTTACTTTGAAATTTGATTTGTTTACTCGACTGCCTGTGTCTTTTGTGACTGGTTACTTTGTCTTGGATTTCGACATTGAACTGAAAACCTCTCAGTGTAGTGCTTTTGACTAAAGCTCGGTCAATACAGGAAAACCGAAGACCGGACGTTCGAGGTTGATAAATAGCACATTATTTTGCAATTGATATGGCCAAAGATTTTTGACGAGCAAGGACTTGCAGCTTTGTCTAACTATGAACTACGCCCTTTTGAAATTCGTCCCGCATCAATGGATAAATGTTCAATCCCTCGACATTTAACATTAAGCCCTGCCTTCATTACGCTGGAGAAATGTGAAAACGCGGCCTTATTTCTACAGTTAGGCTTACCGTCCACAATAATCCGTCACGATAACGGAGTTTTTCGAAAACGCTCTTCAAAAAGGAGGAATTTGAAAACGCCGGCTTTGCGTTTTTGTTTGGACAAAAAACATTTTGAGAACGGAGCTTTTCGAAAACGATGACGTCACGATAATCATGTGATTTCCCTGACCGAGTTTTCCTCAAACACAAATCCAAAATGACCGGTGATTGTTGCGTTTTCAAATTTCCCAGGCGTAATGTGGACGGAAAACATTTCATGCGTTTTCAGAGTGATTAATCCGTTTTCAAATTTCTCCGACGTAGTCAGTGGATGATGCCTTATAGAAATGATGTACGGAGTGTTCCGTCCTAAATGCCTTTATTTTGCCAAGACTTAAAATAGAAATCAAAACTAAATATTTCTGTTGTGGTTTTTGACAGGATGAATTTGCATCAACGTTTCCAAGAATCCAATGGCCAATAGTCGGTCAAAGTCACGCGTGTTACAAATTCCGTTTTGTTCTTGAAATCTTTACTCGTCAGGGCAATAAAATTCGTTGATTGACACTCATTTTTCCGCAGCTGCATTTTCTGATTAAAAACGCAACAGTTTTTAATCAACTCTTGCTCATTTTTTTTTAGTAGGGCATTGAAGTTTGAAAAAACTAAGCTATATTAAAAATAGGCTGTCAGCAAGGGACCTCGACCCGAGTGAAATTCAGGCTATTTGAGCCTATTTGTAGAACTGAAGGAGATTCTCTTCGTACTCTTCAAGGGCCGACAATTGTCTTTTGGTAGGACTAAGATTGTTCAGTTGCACATGCATTTTTAAAGCTACTAAAAAATATTTATTGTGGTACCTACCAGGATATCTTATAGGCTCGATTTCCGCCGCTCTGTCGAGTCCGATCTTTGTTCCTGACCGAAAAGAGCAGGGTCGCAGGTTCTGATCATTCTAGAGTCATTCTAAGCCGCTAATAAACAGGAGCTATAAAACTATGGTTAGGTCAAGAAATGCTCTGTATTCAGTTTTGCAAATAGCATAATGCAGCCGTATTGGTATCTTAAAGAATGTAAAGTTGCAGTATACGTATAGTGAATAATGTAAAGTAGTTGTATTAGCATCGAAAATAGTGTAAAGTAGCTGTATTAGTATCTTAAATAATGTAAAGTAGCTGTATTAGTATCGAAAATAGTGTAAAGTAGCTGTATGAATATTGTAGTGTATCAAAAACAACGAAAAGTATCTTTACAAGTATTTCCAAATAGTGTAAAGTAGCTGTGTTGTATTCTAAGTGGTGTAAGTAGATGCATTATTATCCAAATGCAGCAAATACTGTCCAAATAGCAAAACAAATATACAGCGATATTTTACAGTTATTTGTACAGTAGAAAACCTGTTTGCCGTAGAGATCGGCGCGTGCACGCAAAACTGTCACACTCTCCTTCTTTCATTGATAAATTTATTGACTACAGGAGTTGGATAATAAATCTCTTATTAGATGTTTTGGTGTGTAGTGTCGCTTTATATTTTTACTCGTTGTATGTATTTTGACTCGCCCTACGGGCTCGCAAAATACGGCAAAACTCGTAAAAATACACAGCGATACTACACACCAAAACATCTAATAAGATATATTTATTACGTAATGATAGCTGCGTACGTAAGTATTATAATTATCAGTAGTGTAAGTTATGTAACTGGTTGTAATATGTGCAAAATAAAAGTTTATTATAATTAACTGTTTTTTTGTTTTGTACTGCGCTTCTGGCTGGTAATTAAATGTCCCCTTAACCTAACATTCTACTAATAATTAATATAAGAGTCAACATTGGTGCCTCTTAGGAGTGATAGCAAGGTAATCGCGGGGTGTAATATTTCTTGTAACGTCCTTCGAATTAAGGTAACGTCAGTTCACTCAAGTTTGAAAAATTTAATGCGAAAAGGAAGAATTGTTTGTTTTTCTTCATTTGCAAGTTAGATCAAACTTTCATTTTCGAACTGGTTTTTATTTGCGTTTATATTTCTTCAATGTCTAACAGCATGGTTGGTTAGTCAGCAAAATATTCAACAAAAATGATTGTCACACTTTTCATTTTTGCTGAGGAAAAAAGATGAGTTATTCTCTCTTGGTGATAAACTGATAATAAAAAGAATGACTTACCCTGTTATAAATATTCAACTCCGTTTAACTGGTTGCTCATTTGTTATTTTAGCTTGACCAGCTGTTTTTATTGCTTATTTAATATTTCATTTAATATTTGACTTTAGATGACATATTCATAAATGTTAGACAAAAACCTGAAAACCGAAACGTCTTCGATTATTCGTCAGCTGTTTATAAATAGGCGCGCCCCCTGACTTGTTTTTATTTTACACTAAACTGAGCGGGGAATTTTAAAAGAAATCTGCATGTTGAAGCAGTAGGATGGTTCTCCCTGGATTTTGAATGACCTTTTGAGTAGCTTTCTTGACAACCTTTTGATGTCTTTGACGATGAAAACGGAATGGCAGTGAATATTCTCTTTAAAACTCGAGTCGAAGCAACCGAAAAGGTGACACAAAACTGCACATTTCGCAATCCAAGAATCAAAGAGAAATATGAGACTTGCGTACTGGTTATTTCTTCTTTCCATACTATTTTACACCTGAAAAAATAAGTTGAAGGAAATTGCCTAGTTCAAATGAATATTTGCGCTTTGAGACTGATTATAAAAGAAGATGAACAAGACCCAGTGGATTTCATTTTCACATGGCCTTTCTTGTTGTAGACATACTAAACCAAAGACAGCTTAATAAATATCTATAAATTAGTGACAAATGGCCATTTTTGCAGGGGTTCCCCTAACTTCAAGGAAATAAAATATTTTGAACTAATTTTTTTCCATAATCATTTATTCATCAAACCCAACATTTGTGTCAAGTTTGAGCGAAATCGGTGATTTGAGCTGTACCACCACCTGCCTGGTTCTCTCATGGACACGCTATTAAAATAAATGGAAATAACTTGGAACTATTCCTTGCATACAGCTGGCGCGCCTAAAACACTGAATTGACCAATGAGGATTCAGCAGGCGGGAAAAGCTTCACTGTGCTGACGTCAATGTAAGTTAAGAGGAATAGCATTGAAATCAGACAACTCTTTTCAGTGGAGATGGCCTTAAATATTCACGAAAAGGGATTTACATTTCTCAAAACCATATCAGTTTGTAAAAAGTGAAAAAATGTATATCTTTTAAGTGTTTTAATTAGGTTGCTTTGCATAGTTCCCATTAGGTTAATTAGGCCTTTATATATCACTCCTTGTGAATATCACGCCACTTGACGCCGAACAGTTTACTCGAGGGTACGTTATTTTATTTCTGTTGAGTTTTTCGTTCAATGCCGGGCGACGACGAAGAAACGGATACTCGAGAAGATTTAACCGAGTTCGGCCAGCATCTTCTCTACTCGAGCAGCTCAAGCCTTACACTTCTGAGCGCTCTTCTAAGTTAGAGAAGGCTTCTACCGACGCTGAGAGCGCGTTAGCTCTCTCTAAACAGCTCAAAGTCGAGCGCGAGCTCAAATTTTCTTAACGTAGAAACGAAAGGAACTATATGTTCAACCTTGAAATTTTGGATCATCTCGAAAGGGTTTTGAAAGCACTTCATGTTCCAGATTCAGCGGAAGCATCCCAACTTTTGAACGACTCTATTAAACTTATCAGAGGGCCACTAGTTTTTCAGTTTATACTGTCATATGTCACCCTCTGTAAATAAGGTTGATTGACATCAAGGAACGCAACAGGAAGATCCGAATTTCTGATTCTTCCAAAGGTGGTTGGCTAACGGTTAAGCATTACGAGAGCAACGCTGTTGCTCTTGACTTGGAGGACGATAGAAGGATCCGCGCTGCTGAAAGGGAGGCTTTGAGAACCAAGAATCGCACTCGTGCCAAACGCCACAATGCTGAACGCGTGCAGGGCCCATATTTGCCGTTTTCTAAGCCCTACAACCTTCGAGGATAGTCCCAACGTAGCCAGTTCGCTTCCTCAGCCGTTTCTATGCAGGTGGTAAAAGCAACCCCCAGATTCCTACAATCGCCAACGAGGTGCTTACCTGTTCTGTGGCTCTTTCAGACATTGGAGGAGAGAGTGTCCCGTCAGGCAAGCCCGAATCTTCACCACCGGAAATGCTATTCACGCTGCAGTTTTAAATCATAGTACGTCCACCAAACGTTAATTCGCCCTCGCACTTCTTAGGCAACATGTCTTCATGCGTTTCAGAATTATTGAGTACCGGCCAAGGAGCTGTTTCCACCGTCTATCAACCTGATATACCGAGATCGCGAGTACAGACCGAACACAGTGAGGTCTGTACACACGACCGAGGTCAAGATTCTCCTATACAGACCGACTTAGCTCGGTTAATAAGATGTTTATTATATGGCAAAGAAGAAAACTTTAATTCGTTTCATGTAACTGGTTTGCTGACATTTTGATTGCAAACGGAGATGAGCTTAACTTAAACCTGCCAAAATTTGCTCGTCCTCTTTACTTTTTTTTTGTCATCAGGCTTTTTGGCACTTCCATAAATGATTGAGAAGAAAATAAAAGAAAACGGTGAACATTTTTGATTTGCTGCTTTTTCAACGTAAAATGAAAGCGGTCTAGATGGCGGTCTAGATGGTAAAATCTAGACCGCGGTCAATATCGATTTCAGCCAATCAAATTCGTGAATTCGGTAGTTCCCAGTCCTTGTGAGACACAGCCATATAATTAGTAATAATATTGACATCTGTGAGCAATGTCAGAATAATCTTCTAAGCGCTTGTGATTTGTTTCAGGTCCTGCATTCTGCCAAGAGGCAAATTCAAGGTTGAGAGTACCTAAAGAGTGAGCAAAATAAAATGGATTTCACTTTCAAGACTGAAATTGTTTTGTATACTTTAAATAAATATATAATAAAACCTTGGGACATGTGGATGGATTGTCAATGCTCCCTTCTCAACCAGTCCAGGAATTATATTTTGATATTTTTGGGTAAATAACTTGTTAAAGTCAGCAATTATATGTAAGCTTTCATAATGTAAATGTGGAAATCAGACATGATATCTTTAAGCACAGCAACAAACGGATACAAGAAATACTTGAAATAAATACCAAAATGGAGAAATTTCAGATTTACAAAGAATATATAAACAGAATTTTTGACTACCATGCATCTGAAAACACTAAAATTTTGGCTACATTTTTCTAGCTCAGTTTATTTTGTATAAACGAACAAGAATTTCTCACTCGTATGCGTTATTGAAAATTCTGTTTTAATAATGATTTTATTTCCATGATTTAGCCAAAATGTATAACATTTTGGACATCTACAATTTATCTTTGCTGGCATAAAAGAACACGCGCATGCTGTCGATGTCGGCCTGATAATCCCTAGGTAAGAGGAAAGCCTCGATTCTCATATCGATCATTTCTGTGCTTAGAAAAATGGAGAGTAAAGATGCTTACCGATTGTACGGTCTCTTTCCAAAGAATAGTGACTTTAAGCAACGACAACGCGGACGGCGACGGGAACGCTATAAGATCAGGAAAAAGCCAAAAGGTCCACTGCGCATGACTGGCGGGAAACAGGTTGACGTTCTGCGTTCGGGCCCGACGCTAGTGAAGCTCATTTCGTGTTGTTTGAAACGTCGAGAAATCTGAAGCGAACTCAAGCCAGTCGGCGAACATGTGAGTACCGTGAAATATCTTTTTGAAAGCTTATGTAAATAAAGACAACTTACACGAATTTCAACCGAAATTTTTCCTTTCAAGAAATACTCAAATGTCAAATGGCTCATTATGGTGAAATTCTAACACATTTAAAGGGGTAGACACCATTAAAGCTCGTGTAGCTGTTTCCATTTTCAGTCGTAAGATCAGTGGTTTACTTAGATGTTTATCAGTCGGCACACTGATTTGTCGCGCCAGTCTGATTTAACATCTGCTGATAATAAGTTCATTTACTTCATTGTACAACTCAGCGAGAAGGGGCAAGTTGCGTTTGTGGAAGCGAAATTCGGACAGGCAATCGTCGTCTTCAAACCATCGAAGTTAAAATCAGGAAAGGAATCATAAGGTTGGCTGAGATCATTAGACAGGTTTAAATCGTACAAGAGTAGAAGTTCGTCATCGTTTAATTCACCTTTATGGTGGATTATCAAGAGTTCATTGCGAACTTCTTTCAATGAAGTCATCCTAGTTCATCCTGATAAACAGAGGACGAATATCAATAATGTCAATAAGCTTGACAGTGCGAAAACCGCGGTTTCCGACGGTGCTGCTTAATGTTTGTGAATTCCCGCTACAACGGCGTTCTCTCCTCAGCCTTCTCACAGTTTCGGCGTCCCCGTCGCCGTCCGCATTCCCGCTGCTTAAAGTCCCTAATGATGACAGCAGCTCGTCAAACTTGGCCCGCATTGCGTTCCGTAGTGCTTCCTTCGGTCCGAGGATAATCGTTATCTGGGCAGAATTGTCTGTGACAAGGAACGCGAACACAAACTTTCCTTTTATTTTATAATTTGGACAGTGTTTAACTCAATTCGAGATAAATATGTACCTCCTGAAGGCCCGCATTCATGGCATTGGAAAGTATTCGCGACTCTCTTTGTCCGCCATCTTGAATCTCTTGGTTTGTTGTGAAACACAACACTCCAACCAAAACACGCATTCTCATTGGTTGAAACGTGAGTTTCGTGACATCACTGCCGTCCTAATATATCGGAATATTCCGGACTGTATAGCGCTAGTTATTGTCATACACTTCATGGCGTTCATTAATGCTTCGTGCTTTATAGCATTATCCATTATTATATAGCTGGTATAGTAGTATATAGGGGGTCAAACAAATACCATTTCGCAGAGGGAGCTTTATTTAAGCTTATCGCAGCTCCCACCATCAAGTCCGGCCCTCACAAGCTCGGGCCGGTTGAGCCTGGGGGCTGCGAAACGGTTAAATGCAGCTCCCTCTTTGAAATAGTATTTGTTTGACCCCCTATATACTACTAACAACAGCGGCACCCCGCGCAGCGTCCCGCCAAACGAGGGGCGGCGGAAAGGCGGCCGCGGCCACCGGAAAGAACCGGTTTTGGCCGGTTTCAACTGCCCCTCGCGGGTGCACAAAAAAGGAGTGCGGTATGTTAGAAAGGGGCGAGCCGGGTGTAATATGTCTGGAGCCGGGAAGGCACGAGCGCCAAACAAGTGCGGGTGGCTGAAGCGGGGCCGGAAAGAAAGCTGCGGAAAGCGCTGTTACGGGGCGTATTGCGGCCAGCACAACTACCAGCTGAAAAAAGGAATGAAAATGCCAGAGCCATGCAGAGTATGCGGAGTCGGACTTTTGTGCGACTACCGTCTTTGCAAGCCCTGCGGCGGGGGCGCGCTAAAACAGCGGCTTTACCGCAAACAAGAAAAAGCGAAAAAAGCTTTTCAGCTTGTTTTGCTCGAGCTGCAGGAAAGAAACACACCAGTTAGAGAAATGTAACCGGGGTTATATCCCAAGGAGCCATGTCTTCCAGCATTCAAGAAAGAGTGGAAGAAGAACTCGCAAAAATAGACCCGGCGGTATTGCGTTATTTAGACGAGCTTCTTGCAGAAAGCGCGCCAGCAGCAAGAAAGGTTATCCAGAACGTGCTGGATGAACCGATTTCTGAAGAAACGCAGGCGCGTCTGCAAAAGCCACTTCTTCCGAAACCTTACGAGCCAAGAGCCCCTCCACGCCAAAGAAGGCAAAGAGGAGCGCAAGCGCTTCTGAGGGAGTACGACCCCTTCCCTGCGCGGAGACTTCGAACAGCGGCAGATTACCAGAGAGAGATTCTGGATCTGTTCGATGACGCAGAGAAAGAGGGGGAAGAAGAGACAACAGGCAGGCGTTTCATAAGATGGCGCTTCATCAGGCGTCTGGGGAGAAACCTCACGTCAGAGTCTATGGCGAAGATACGTGAAAGAGTAAGCACGTCATTCTATCTTCGGCACGTTTTCGGGTACCAGTTGCGGAACATTGAAGACGGAACGGTAATCGTGTACTATTCAAACCCCAAGGGCTCACAGTGGTATAACAAACTAGAAGACGCGGAAAAATGGCTCAACACCCGGGAAGAAGAGCGTCTCGACAACGAAAGAGTTGAAAGGCCAAACACGAAGTGGGCTTTCGAAGGCTTTTTCAACGTTGACGTGAAGGTTGTGCTCGACAGGCAGCCGTTGGTGGGAAAAGGGCCATTGCCTGACTGGCTGCGCAACCTTGCCCATAGCCGGGCGATGGTGGCGTTGGACACGTACAACGACAACCTGTGCCTATGGAGGAGCATCGCAGTGCACCAAGGGGCGCGCACGGACCGTTGCACAAAAGAAGCTCGAAACCTGGCCCAGAGTTTCTACAAACTCAAGGCAATTCCACAGAACTTCAGAAAAACGTCTCTGGACGAGCTCGACAAGGTGGAAGCCCATCTGAATGAGGGCTCGCCCGTCGCATCTTGGCTTGGAATTCGTGTCTACGAGCCTGAGCGTTTGGTTGGCGGTGAAGTGGTATGGCATCTCAGAACAAACCCGAACCCCAAAATAAAAAACATTTTGACGATAGGTGTCTACGAAGGACACGCTTTCCTGATAAAAGACATCACAAAGCTCGCGAAAACTTATGCATGCACACACTGCGGGCAGAGGTTCACCAAATCTTGTCATCTGCAACGTCACCACGAAACCTGCAGCGCGGGAGAAACGGTGATCTCTTGCCCGGGGACAAAAGTGGAAGCGCCCCTGACGGCCTTCGAGAAAGTGATGTAACCCCCGAAGGGCTCAGCATCGAAACAAGCGATTCTGTGGCTGGAGCGGGAAGCAAAGCGACGGGGAATTCACATCCACCACGCAATGTACGGGCACGGGGGCGAGAGATGGCTTCCCCGAGAAGGCGGGAAAATGAAGTCTTCTCCTGTCGACGGGTACCACCACGAAACGAGGACGGTATGACAATTCCACGGCTGCCCCTTCCACGGATGCCCAAAATGTTTTCCTGGCCGGCAGGAGGTCATAACAGACGGCAAAACAGCCGAACAGCTGTACCAAGCCACAGTGGACCGTACCGCGTCTCTGCGAAAGAGAGGCTACAGAGTTATCGAGGCCTGGGGTTGCGAAGTTGGGTTTCTTAAGGGGGAACTCCCGAGGAAGCAAACGAAAACTTACCCGCACGCGATCTTGTACGATTTCGAGGCGTACGGTGACAAAAATTATCGGAAAGAGCCGACAGGCGCGTTAACGATAGAAAGCGCGCACGTGCCGATCTCTGTGAGCGTCGGCGACACTCTTGAAAGAGAGCCCACCCACATCTGCGAAAGAAACCCCGTGGAGCTGGTCCGCAAGTTCTTGAAAGAGCTGGAGAGACGCGAGAAAAGCATCCAGGACCGGGTGAGAGCGGAGTTTGTGCCAGAAGACATGCACCTGCTGACAAAAGACCAGCAGCAAAAAATTAATGAATGGTGCAACCAGGTCCCTGTCGTGGGCTTCAACTCAGGCTCGTACGACCTGAATCTGATCAAAAAGCACTTCGCCAGCACTCTCGCCGAATTATCAAAAAAAGTCAAAGTGGCCAAGAAGGGGAACAAAACCATGTTCCTGCTCACCTGGGGGCCCGTTTCCTCGACATCATCAACTATCTGGGCCCGGGCACGAGCTACGCGAAATGGGTGAAAGCCTACGAAAGCGAGTCCGAGAAATCCTGGTTCCCTTACGAATAGTTCGACGCGCCCGAAAAGCTCGATTTCCCTGGGCTCCCAGAATACGAGGCCTGGTATTCGAAGCTGAAGGGCGGATACGTTCTCACGAGGAAGGAGTGGGAGGGGTGCCAGCAGCTGTTCAAAGAAAAGGGGATGCGGACCTTCGCAGACTGGCTGCGTTACTACAACAATCTTGATGTGGCACCCGGCCTCGAGGCGCTCGAAAAGATGAAAAGTTTCTACACGGAGAGAGGAATAGACATTCTGAAAGACGCGGTGAGCCTGCCAGGGGTGAGTTTGCATTATGTGCTCCGAGGGGCAATAGAGCGCGGCGCAGACCTTTATAGCCCCGGCAGAGAGGCATACGGAATGCTAAAAAGGGCGGTTGTTGGCGGGCCGAGCCTGGTTTTCACAAGACGGCACGAGGTCGGTGTGCACTACACCGAAGACCGCCAAGCGGAAGCGGCCGAAGTTTTGATTGGCCGGTTGAAAGATGGAGAGTGGTTCGGTTTCGCCGAAGTGGACATAGAGATCCCAAAGCCCTTGTGGCCAAAGTTTGAGGAGATGTGCCCTTTCTTTCACAACAAAAGGGTTCCGGCCGAAGCTGTGCCGGAACAAATGAAAGAGTACTTGACGAAAACGGGCAGAAAGCGCGGAGACGGAAAAAAACTTGTCGGGGCGCTGTCTGTAGAACGGATGTTGGTGTACGCCCCACTGCTGCAGTGGTACATGAACCATGGGGCGGTTGTCACGAAGGTTTACAGAACAATCGACTACTACCAGGGCAAGCCTTTCAGCTGGTTCGTGGAGCAGGTGACGGAGGCGCGCCGGACAGGAGACGTGGACAGAAGCAAGGCGCTGCTGGCTGAAGTGTTCAAACTGCTCGGAAACAGCGCTTACGGGAAGCTGATCGAAGCGCTGGAGCGGCAAACGAACGTGATATACACGAAAGACGAGAAGGTTGTCGACAGAGCGCTGCGGAGTGCGTATTTCGAAGACCTCGACGAGATCGGGGAGGCGTACGAGCTGAAAGCCGCAAGCCTCGGATCACAATTAGGCGGCCGTTCCAGATCGGAATCGCCGTCTACCAGCTGGCGAAGCTGCGGATGCTGGAATTCTACTACGACTTTCTCGACAAGTACGTCGACAGAAGAGATTTCGAGCTGATCCAGATGGACACGGACAGCAACTATATGGCGATCTCGGGCGAGCGGCTCGAGGACGTCGTCCGGCCAGAGCTGAAGCAAGAATTCGAGGCGGAAAAAAATCAGTGGCTGTCTTGGGACAAGTGGAGCGGCCGGACCCCAGGCCTCTTCAAACTTGAGTTCGAGGGCAGCCGGATGATCGCGCTCTGCTCGAAGTGCTATTTCGCCGACGAAGGAGAGGTGGGCGAAAAAAAGAAGTTTAGCACGAAGGGGATGTAGAAAACGCAGAACGAGCTGACCTGGCAGCGGTTCGAGGAAGCGTTGGAAGGAAGCAAGGACATGGCCACCAACAGAGGTTTCAGGATGCGGGACGGGCAGATGGTCACTTACGAGCAGCAAAAGTTGGGGCTGAGCGCTTATTACGACAAACGGTGGGTGCTGCCCGATGGGATACACACCGAACCAATCGAATATCAGATCTAGTTCACGTCAGCCGGAGGAAGAGTAGTGTTCGGAGGAACAACCAGCAGCTCTTCGCGCACGAAGCCGCGCTTGGGCCCGTCGCGCAGATTGTGGAGAACGGGCTGATCCGGTTTGATGAAAGACCTTTCAACGTTGTAAACTTTCAAAGACCAGATTGGATCCGTGGCCCTTTTCACGCCCCCTTCAAGCTCGCCGGGCTGGTAGAGATAACGAACTTGGACAAGAGAGGGGAGGATTTTTTCGCGTTTTCCAACAGGCCTCGTGTAAGGTGTCGACGGCCTTGCGTAAACAGATTTTTCTTTGATGGCGACGGCGGGTTTCATGCCGATAAGACTTGTGACCTCGTTGTTCAGAGCCGAAACAACTTCAGGAAGTCTTTTCACCCAGGCAGTGGACCGCTTGCCCTCAGGGAGAAGCATCTCTTCGGCGTACTGGTGCCCGAACAATCGCTCAGCCAGAGTGCGGTTGAAACGTTCGACAATGGCCTGGTCGCGGTGAATGTTAACGCGCCCGCGCCGGATAAAGGTTTGGTGCCTGTCCATCTCTTTGGTGACGGCGCCCATGAATTCGCGCCCGGGGTCAACCTGCAGCATTTCGGGCCATTCGAGAGGCGAGCGCTTGTAAATCTTCTGAAAGGCTAGTGCGACCTCATCAGAATTTTTCGAAGTCAGGGGTTCGGCCTCTTTGAAGCGGCTGGCCACGTCGACAACGGTCAGCGCGTATTTGAAAACTTTGCGGCCGCGAGGGAGCTTGTCGTGCGGCAGAAAAAGAAGGTCAGCCTGATGGACCCTGTTGGGCGTGGGAACGTCGAATTTCGGCCGAGGAATCCGCTTCGGCGCGGGGAGGTATATCTGCCAGAGCGCTTGCCTGATCAGCCACTTTTTTGCGGCTTCTTCAGGTATCTTGGCGGCCTCGGCCAATTTTTTGATCGCGGCTATGCCTTTCCAGTAGCCCCCGGGGCTGTAGTAAATCTTTGCGAGTTTCGCGTCGATATAAGTAAGGCGTAAAAAAGTTTAAAGGAACCGGAAGGCCGCGTAGCCCAGAGCGAGCGCCCCGGCGGCCACGAACGCGAGTTCGCCGTTTTTCTGCTGCTCGCTCGGCTGATAGAAATCTGAGAACTTCGGCTCCTTGGGGGGTACCATCTGTTCGTCAGGATGCGCCTGGTTGTAGAGTTTGAAGGCGTAGTCCGTGTTGGTAATGTTCTGCTTGGCTTGCTCTTTTGTTTGCGCGTTGGTCGCGATCCAGTCGAGAAGTTGTGTCCGGTCGCGCGTGTATTTGGCGTAAGCGGCTTGATAATCTTCGAGAGCTTTGTCGTGGCGCTTCTTTTCTTCAAGCGCAGCTTTGTCGCCCCCGCCGAGCGCCCTCGCCAGATAACTGCCGCCGATAAAAGCCGTGGCGTTCAACACCGCCCCGCCAATCATTATCGCGATGCTCGCCATGGTATATATCATCGGAAGATTTTTTCAAATGCTGGCGGGGAGGATTTTCTGGTCCTCAAGGTACTCTTTTAGCGCAATGCTGCCCGCCACGACGACGGTGAACTTCATGTAATTCATAAAGCTGCTGCTAGGATCAGAAGTGAAATTCTCTTTAACAACCTTTTTCGCGGCCCAGCCGATGCCCGCGGCTAATCCAGTGAGAGTTGCGGCGTCAATGACGATCTTGACAAGCTTGTTGTCGGACATGGCGCGCTTGATATAAGGAAAGAGCGAAAGTTTAAAACAAAATTAATCTGTCTTCCCCGCGTCCTTTTCTGCGCACTTGGCACAAAACGCCTCTTCTTCTTTTTCTTCTTCTTCTTCTTCTGCAACTTCGCCGCCAAAGACTTCATTCAAAAGATCGGCGGTCGCGCGAATGACGTTCGTGTTTATGTTGTACAACACCCTCGAGATAGTATAAAAGGTGAAGAAAGAGACGCGAAACTTGGGAACATCAACTGTGAACATGTTGATATGAATCACGCGCAAATATTTAAATCATTTTTTTTAAACCTCTTGGCCGTGTATCTTGAGCAGGTTTTGGCTGGACACTCTCGGGCTCAGGAGCGGGCTCTAATTTTGTCTAATGCGGCGTTGGCCATAGCCATGGGCTCTTCACGCTTGTAATAGAGCCCGCCCAGGGAAACGCCTATGCCGCCAATACCAATCCATTGGCTGGTGTTGAGGCCTAAAAGGCCGCCGCTCTTTGGGCTTTCACCTTCTGTAGACGCGGCTGGCTTAGGGGCCGCTGTGGCGGCTTTCGCTTGCTTTTCTGCGAAATAAGCCTCGGCCGCTTTCTTCTGTTCTTCTCGGGCCAGACGGCTTCTTTCGGCAACCATTTTTCCGGCGGCCACACGCTTGGGGTTTTTTACGCGCTGCGTGGTTGCAGCCTGAGTCGTAGCTTGCCTTGTGGTATCGGCGGCAGGCGCTGCCTTGGTCTCTACCTGAGGCGCAGTGACGGCGGAAGGCGCTGCCTTGGTCTCAGTGACGGCGGAAGGCGCGCTCTCGGATTGTTCGGTTGACATTGAAGCGAACCGTATTATAAGCAAATGAAAAAAGTTTAATTGTTAACAATTGTCAGCAAGACCTCAGCATTTGTTGATGAATGGTGACCATTTATTCTGCAGTTGCTGAGCCGGGCACTTCATCAATGCCCTCAAGCGGATTGCCGTGATGAACACCGCGTTGGCCGCCGCAAGAAACCGGCCGCACTTCGAAGAAAGGTTGCCGGCCAGATTGGAGAGCTCTTTGTTCAAGATGTAGTCGTTTCTGAGCTCTTTTTGGTAAGCCTCGATGTCTTTGATTTTGACGGTCATTCCGACCACTTTGGTTGCAAGAAAAATGAAGCTGTCGATCAGGCTTTCCGTCGTCTTCGAGCCCACGTACGTCTCGTAGCGTTTGGTGAATTTCTCGACCTCTTTGTCGCTCAGGCGCTTCACCTGCTCGTGGGTCAGCTGCACTCCGATTGCCTCTTTGGCTTTGCCTGTAGACACGAGCACGGCCAGCTGCTCGCGAAGAGCAGGAATGTCGGGGGCGGTTGGAACAAGGCCGCCTGCGAGACCACTCGACGGCACGGGCTCCGTTTCAAGAAGGTTCATAACATCTGCTAACGCGTCTTCTGCAGACATTGTGCAAGGCTATATACAACTTTCATTTTTTTATTCAAATAACTTTATCCCGTAGGGGTGCCGAAGCGCGAACATAAGATAAGAGAACTTTCGCTCTTTCAGCTTTGAAATCAATCCTCTGTACTCATCGGGGGAGAGCTCGCCGGCGTAATCGTCTAAGATGGCTTTCGTTGTCCTGGCCGAGGGGGTGTAAAAGAGTACGATCGCCGCCACGTTCTCACGGAAGGAAGCTGTTATTCCGGTCAACTTCTGGGTCAGCGCCCACACGCTGATACCCATATGCCGCGCGGAAAAGGCGAGATTCACCAGCTCGCCTGTGCGCCCTTTCACGTCTTTGGAGGCCGCACAGTCGTCGAGGATTATGAGCGTGTTGGTGCCCTCGGAAAGCCATCTCACGAGCTTCAACCACCTTTCTACGTCGTGCTGCTCGCAGACTATCACATCCATTCTCGGATCGTTTTCGCCAAGCCGGTGGTAGGTCTTGTTGTGCGTGAACGTCGGGCAGATGAGCACGATGTAGTCGAACTTCCCGCGGAAAGGGCCGTAGAGCTGGTCCACAACGAACCTCGATTTGCCTGAATTGGTCGGCCCGACGATGAGAGCGTTGAAGGGTATCTTGCCGGGGTCCATGTTCATATTCAATACTGCACATCTTCAAGCTGGCCGCCCATGAGGTTGAGCTGCGAGTCGGCGATGACGAATACGTGGCATTTAACGTCGCCTGAGCCTTCGGTTCTCCGCTCAATTTCCAGCTGGACACCGTCCGTACTGTTCACAATGCGCGTGCCACTGCCGTGCATGTTTTGGTCAGCCATCGTGCGCATATCAATCACAAGCCCGAACCTGTCACCGGTGTAAAACTTTGTCACATCCATGTGCTCCGTTTTATTTTTTTCTTTCACAAACAGGTTGCGGGCCTCTTCCCACATGTCCTTGCCTTCGATGCCGTTGTTGTAAAGCATGTTGGGCGAGCCGTTGACAATGACGCTGACTTTCGTCAGATCGGGGAAGATGAATTTTTCTGAATCTCTGGCGCCCGCAGTATAAGGCTCTACAAACAGGAGGAGGAGGGCTTTCAGTGACCTTCTTTGGGCGTTGACTTTGATGGTGATCCTCGAGTCAGTGTCTTTTCTGAAGGCTACCTCTTTGTCATGCATCACGTGGTCGTAAAGTAACTCTTTGCCGCTGGTGTAAACGCTCCGCGCCTCGTCTGCCAGAGTCTTGCTGCGGATCATTTTGTACTCGAGCTGGATGTTTTTCAGCTTGTATTTCAGCTGGGTTGTGTCGGAGCCTTTGACCACGTGTATAGCTTGGGCGAGTTTTACGTCGAACTTGAGGTCGTTGTAAAGGGCCTGGGGGTAGAAAACGCCGTGGTCGGTTAAGATATGATGGTCAAGCCTGATCCGGTACTTTTTTCCGTATACCTCGGTCAGCTTTTCTTCGGCGTCAACGCCCGAGGTTTTCTTGTCTCCCGCTTCTGAGCGGATCTTGCACAGATCTTCGCTCTGAATCCCTTCGAGAATCCTGTTGTCGCGCTCTTCCTGCGAAAGGAAAAGGTCTTCGAAAGTTTTGTAGATGTCGTACCCAACCGTGTCTTGTAGGTTCTTCCCGCAAACGACACGACCAGCCTGTCAACCAGCGCCCGCGTGACGTTCTGGACGAGGAGGTTGTTGGCGTGCCCCCCAGCAAGGTCGATGTCAAAGACAAGCGCTAGCGAGCCCGGCACCAGAACCTCGTTCTCGTTTAGCTTGAGCACGTAAACGTACAGCGTATTGCCGGGGCTGGCTTCAGAGGGGTTAAAAGTGATCCGCTTGACCGCGCGCTCGCCCTTCATGGCGTGCATGGCCTTTTCTCTGTACGTTGGGCGAAGGTTCTCCGGCACCTCTGCCATTGTGTATAAAAACACCGGCGATTATTTCTAATTTGAAAAATAATAATTGGCTTGAAATATATCGCTATGGCGGAAGGCGGTGGCGAATTTGGTTACGAAGACCCCGGCCTTGACAATCGGCTTGACCACGACTCTGATGAAGGCGAACAAGAGGTTGACACAACCCGTCCTTTTCAGCCAGACGCGGCGTCCACTCCCTACCAACCTGGCGACCCCTACCACGGGGGCGAACAAACGGAAATGCGTACAATGATGGACGAGCCGTCTGGCCTGCCTGACACTTCTTATGAAGAGACCCCTTATTAAGAGACCCCTTTGTTAGGCGCGCAAGGTGATCAGCAAAGATCCTGGGACAGTTTAACGAAGGTTTTTCCGAATGCAAGCGCAATAAATCTAGAAACCGAATACAGAAAGGGCGAACTGAATGTCAAAATGAAGGGCTTTGGCAAAAAACTTTATAAACTCTTCACCAAAGACAAGAGTACAGGCAGGACACGGCTAAACCCACAACTTTCAAAAGAGATCAAAGACTCTCTTGGCCCGATGGCGCAAGAAGTTATTGATAAAGATAATGAGGCCATAAGAACCGCCCGACAAAATTTGAAAGACGCTGAAAAGCAATTTAAAGAGGCGGAAAAGCTCGCCGCGAAAAGAGAAAAAGCCTTACAAGAGCTGCAGAAGCTTAGACAACGAATAGAGAGAAACCAAACAAAGATTGATGCTTTTTATGATGAGTATGGTTCCAATGTTGAAAGTGAAGCAGAATTGCGCAGGCTGAAGCAACTGCAAAAGAATTTACAAACAGATTTAGAAAACGCAAAAAAAGAGGTGGCCGCGCTTGAAAAACAAGCAAAAAACAAATAAGAAGAACAAGCAAAGGTCGACAGACTTAGAGCCAGCCTCGCGGCAAAAGAAAGCGAAAGCAACAACGTCGAAGAAAGGTTCAACCAAACAAAACCGTTGGACGCCCTGAAAGAGCAGGAAAGCGAGCTGCAGCGCCAAAACGAGGAAGACCAGGCGATCATCCAAGATGAGAATGCCTCGCCCTCTGAAAAAGAAGCCGCAGAAGGCAGAGTTGCAGAAAGAAACGAGGAGATCGCCCGTTTGCAAATTGAGATCGCGGAAAGGAAAAGGGGGCGGCCTCTCTTGGAAAGGGTCAAGGAGATCTTCAAAAAATATGGCGTGACGTTGACCGCCATTCTTCTCGCCGCCGGGACCACAATCGGCGCTGTCATCGGGGTCCTCACTAGAGGTTTGAAAGCCACCGGCAAAGCTTTGGGGAACGGCCTCAAAGATATTGCCGCGAAACTCGGCTCTCTGCTGCCCGGGCTGATTGGCTCGATCGTGAGCTTCCTGTTCAAAGCTGCCGGCCAAGTCGTCGGGTTTCTGGCCGAGCACACCTGGCTGCTCATTCTTGCCGCGGTGGCCTTTTTGTTCGAAAGATATTTTAAGAAGCAGCGTTAGCTTAGCGCCAAGCCGTGAACAGCAACGCCGATAATCCAACAACACCGACAATTACCGCCGTTTTGTTAATTTCGTGTTGCGGCGTTTTGCCTGCAGCCTCGGGCTCAATTTTTTGCGCCGGTGGCTGCGCTTGCTGAGTTTCGGACGAAGCTGGTTTCCTGTGGGGTGGAACCACACGCCCCGATTCGGCTGTTGCGGCTTTGTGTATTGGGTTGGACGGGTGGCTGTTGGGCGGGTTAATTTTTGACGGGCCGCCTGCCATGTGTTTGAGCCCAGCTTTTTTTGTCTCCGGGTTTACCTCGTTGTTCACCCCAAGTTTCATCCCGGAGACCGCCTGTTTCAGCTTGTTGTTGTAACCGATCGTGCTTGCGGTGTTTATTATCATCTGCGCGGGCATCAGCCAGGCCATGGGGGCAACAGCGAGATTGAGCCTGACCTTCGCTTGATCCACCGCGAGCTGGTACCTTTGCACGCTCGCGGCCAAGTCGGGCTGTCTGATCGCGTCTTCCATCAGCACCAGAAACTCGCTCTGGGCTTCTTTCGCCCGGCCCCCAGAACCGAGAATGCTGCTGCGGACGTTGACTTGCGCGCCTAGGACACAGTAAACGAAAGCCTCGATTGACTGGTTGATTCTCGACAAGCCAGCCTGCGTCAAACCGTTCGCGGTGTTGGGTGCAAACCAGTCGAACTGCCGATCTCCAAAAACATCGGGCCGTATAAACTCAATAAGGTCGCCCTTAATCAGTTTTCCACCTTCGTCGCTAAACTTGTTCCAATCAGGATACTTATGTTTTTGTTGGCGATTGCCCCCAAGGCTTAACATACAACACCCCCAAACCACTATTTGCCCCCCAAGTAAACCTGAAATCGCTTGATGAGTCTATTCCGAATTCGCCGCATATCCTTTTGTATAAAGCGACTTCGTAATGATTATTCATCTGGTCGAACGTCGGGTCTCCGGGCAAAGCGCTTATGCTTTGAACACCTCCAAGCTGGTACAAAATTCGCCTGACCGTGAAATACACGTGGAATTTGTAGAAAGCTCTTATCTGCAGGGGGAGATCCATCCCGCTGTCAAAGATTTCGCGAGAAACTCCGCACCTCTGTGTCGCGCAGAAAACCGCGAAGTTGAGCTGCTGCGGCCAATATTTCATGTCTGGCCCTCCTAACCAGTGTTTTGATTCGGTTCCAGTCGTGTGTTTGAGTTTTGTGTCTTGAAATATTTCTCTGAATTTCGTTATGAAATGTTGGTCAGGCGTGACGTATATTTGGATTGGGGCGTCGAATATTTTTTTCAAACTTTGCACTTTGCCGTCGAAAGGTACCGCAGGGATGGCCAATGTAACTTTTGAACCGAGGGACGACAGTTGATAAGGAAAACCCCCGTTGTCTGCCAAACCGAGCGCTTCTTTCATTTCGGCGCTCCAGTATTTTTTGTCTGAGCCGAAGACGCTTTGAAACGAGTCTTCGCTTTCTTTGAAAAACACCTCCGCGGTCACGTTATTTTTCTCGTCGACCGTTGCTTGTGAAATGAACCGGCTTTTGTCCGCTTTGGGGAAGCGGTTTAAAAAGTTTGTCCACGCCTTTTTCTTCGCCGCCTCCGCTTTTTTTAACGCAGGACTATTCCACAAATTGGCCATATTATTTGAACACAATTTTATTTGTTGAATATAAAAATGGTTGTTCTCACTATTGTCACGCAACGGAACGGCGAGACTATCTATTTCGAAGACAAGCTCCCAGGAGCAAGCTATGCCAGACTTTTGAGTTGTTCTTTATTCAACTCGTGGCATAATATGAGTCGTGTTGGCAGAATATTTTTTAAAGAAACTAATGACGTGATTGCATCATTACCTGAAGGGCATTACAATGTCGAAAGCATCGCAAAAGAACTGCAATCCAGTTTTGAATATCACAAGAAAAAAGGGAAAATTGGTCGTAGAAACGAATAACCCCAATTCTGTTCTTAAAATTACAACCGTCGCTGCCAATTTAGGCAACACTAATCAAGCGAAAGAAGTTTCCGTTGATTACGGTTTGGCCAATTTTCTTGGAATCGGGAGAAATATGAGGAAAGAAGAATATGTCAAAAAGCTTAACAGCCCGAGTTGCTACTTTATCCACTGCGATCTCGTTGACTCAACAAAAAACTTTTTTAATGGAAAGAAGTCAGACCTTCTTGCCAAGGTTGACGTCAGAGGAAAGCCTTATGAAAAAGTTAGCTATAACATCGACTCATCGCAAAATGCTTTCCGTGACGCTTCTACAGACAAGTTCATAAACAGCATCACCATTAGCTTCAAAGATGAAAATGGTGAACTCTTTGATTTCAAAGGCCTGCCGCTTCTTTTTGAATTAGAGTTAAATTAAATTTCTTTATATACGCAATGTCTTCGGCAAATCTGTTGCCACCAAGTGCACCGCCTGACATCTATCCAAGCCTTCCCGAAACGATCAATGCCCAGAATTTCCGGCTAACCGAGATCAGCAGAATTGAAAAAGAAATATCTGCTGAGGTCGAGCATTACAGGCTTGTGTTGAAAAAATACAAAAAAGCCCGGAAAGCGCTTCATTATTCCCTGGTTGGTCTTGGCGCCTTCACAGCAGTTCTGTCTTCTGGGGCTGTCGCAACATCACTCACTGGTGTTGGAATTGTTGTCGGCGCGCCTGTTGCCGGGATAGCCGCTTTATCTGGCGCAGTTTCCACTGGCCTGTCCGTTGTCAACAAGAAGCTTGAACGCAAAGTCAATAAGCATTCGAGAATCCATTCTCTGGCTATTGCAAAACATGACTCGATTAACCTCGCCGTCTCACAGGCTCTTAATGATAATCGGGTTTCTGACACGGAGTTTCAACTCATCACACGTGAAATGCAGAAATATCGCCAGCTTAAAGAGACTTTACGCTCGAACTTCTCGCGAATACAAACAAATCCGATCCAGCCAGATATCGAAAAAATAAAAAACCAGGTTCGGGACCAGGTTCGGGAAGAATATAGAAAAAAACTTGCGGATTAAACAGCAGATTTTGAACTAAATTTTGAGCGAAAAAACACGAAACTGTCTCTTTGTCTTATCAAAAACAGATGATTGTGTTACACCGCGTTACCTTCACATGAAAGCATGAAAGGGATGAGCAAAGACCTGAGGCTGGGGATAATCCACAATTGAACTGAAGTGACAAAGAAGCACGCCATGGTCGAAATAAGCACGTTCGGCATCGAGCGAATATTGTTGCACGAGAACAAAGTATTAGGCGCATTAACAGAACAAGCCAAGCTGGAGTTCTACAAAAAGCTTTTAAAACAACTCCACCCTGACGGCGAGCTCTATGATTTTGTTGAACGCCTTCGCGATTGTTGCATATCGCGAATCGACGAGAGTGTCAATGAAGAAATAAAAGGAACGATCAGAGGCCCAATGAAAACGCGGATAATGCAAAAAATAAAAGAAATGGAAGAAGAAAGGGGCAATTGAAAACAGAAAAGCGAAAGAAGAAAGATGGGCAACACAGACAGGCGGATCGTTGTGTGACTGGTTACGTTACTGTCACGCGTGACGTTGCGTGACAGGTCACCCACAAAAAAGCAAAACCCTGTCGGGAGGTGCTCGTTGGCTGTTCTTTGCCTAGCCCCGACTAGGACTTTTCCCGCCGCTGACAAGGCGGCTGTCCCGTTTTACCTCCGGACGAGGTTTGA
Organism: Orbicella faveolata; assembly: GCF_042242905.1. Taxonomy (NCBI): domain Eukaryota; kingdom Metazoa; phylum Cnidaria; class Anthozoa; order Scleractinia; family Merulinidae; genus Orbicella; species Orbicella faveolata. The sequence continues at coordinate 4,799,669 of NW_028301578.1, read as the reverse complement.
CATCTCGAGGGACCTCTGAGCACCTCCCACTCTCCACTGGGCCGGGGCGAGTTCACCCGGCGTTGGCACCGTGGACGGTCTCACCCCATACCCCTGACAAGCGCCTGTACGTGCCGTATTAGGAATCAGAGGTGGCCACCCTCACATCCCAAAGCACCATCATTTGCTCGCTGATATATTGTATTGTTTTTCAAGCTATATACATTGATCCTGTCGCCGATCCTTTCACTTGTGGTGTGCTCTCTGTCCTTCGCAGGTTTTCACACTTACGCATGCCCTTTTGGGTGGCGAGATGATGTCATGCTTGATGATGTCATGCTTTAGCTATATTTAGAGCTTGGCTGAATAAATTTTATCCCAACAACAGTTCTGAAGGCTAAAATGCGTGTGCTGTTTCACGCTATTTTCTTTATTTTCACGGAACTTTCTACGCCCGTTTGGCAGAAAGAGGTCAGACAGATAACATATCAAGTCGTTGAAGCCATGCGAGAAGCAGAGGAAACTTAAACAGGCTCGATCGAGGCCCTTGTTCAAGAATATTTCATGTTACGAGCGATCTAATGCTGCGTTCGAATCTTGCTGTTTTCTCGTTTCCTCCTGCTCGCTTCACTTCGGCAGCTTCTGCGGTGAAAAAATAACTTAAAGTGCGTTGGCTGGGCGTATTTTTTTGGAGAATTCTGTTCTGGTTCGTTATTTTCGTCCCAAACAAAAAAATCTTGAGTTGTCCTCCATGTTTTTCTTTACTGCTCGGCCAAGGGCCTGGGGGAATATTTGGTTCCAGTCTTTCTGTGAAAAAAATGTCACGCAACTCGCCGATTTCAAAACAAAACTTTTGCTTCGAACAAAGGTTAATATCGTCGCCTCTCAGTAAAATTTCTGAAAGATTTCGGCGTAATCTTTCTCGTCATACACGGGGTAGCCAAGATAATGTTTTTCTCCGTTTTTATAACACTCGTAACAGAGTCCTTTTTGGCCGCAAGAGTTGCATTTACTGCAAAACATGACCTTAACAATTCTTGATCGTTTTTCGCAAAAGGGCGCCTCATTAATCTCGTAATGCACCTCGTCCCAGCCCATTTCCTTTCTTTGCCTCCTTTTTATCGCAATATACTCCTTGTAAAGTTTCTCACGAAGCTCTGGAGGTAGGTTTTGAATGGCCTCGGAAAGCTCGCAGCTTTCTTTCCGGCCCCGCTTCAGCCACCCGCACTTGTTTGGCGCTCGTGCCTTCCCGGCTCCAGACATATTACACCCGGCTCGCCCCTTTCTAACATACCGCACTCCTTTTTTGTGCACCCGCGAGGGGCAGTTGAAACCGGCCAAAACCGGTTCTTTCCGGTGGCCGCGGCCGCCTCTCCGCCGCCCCTCGTTTGGCGGGACGCTGTGCGGGGTGCCGCTGTTGTTAGTAGTATATAGGGGGTCAAACAAATACTATTTCAAAGAGGGAGCTGCATTTAACCGTTTCGCAGCCCCCAGGCTCAACCGGCCCGAGCTTGTGAGGGCCGGACTTGATGGTGGGGGCTGCGATAAGCTTAAATAAAGCTCCCTCTGCGAAATGGTATTTGTTTGACCTCCTATATACTACTAGTATTTTTCCCGCTACAGCGCGCCCATTCATTGGCTAGTTCACGGTCACATGACATCTAACAATGAAACTGTTTCCCGCCAAATGCCATGAGCGGGCAACATTGCGAAAACTATGACGTCAAACGGGAAACAGTTCACTGTTACACGCGAAATGTTGATTGCTGTTGCACGTCATTTGTCAATAAACTGATAATTTGTTTTCCACCGGTTTGACCCATTTGTTTTGCTATATAACAAATTTACTTAATGACTGGTCCCTTCGGGAACAGTGAATTTTGCTTCCCTCGAATCTCAATGTTTCTATCGATTTCGTCTCGGGAAACATTGAGATTCTCAGGAAACAAAATGCACTGTTCCCCTCGGGACCAGTCATTAAGTGTTGAGAGAGAATGTCCACTAAGACCGCGCCAAATCGAAAATATGTGGCACATGATGAAAAATCAAAATTTTTCATATTCCTCACAGAGATAGCCTATGGTAAGCCTAGAAACGTGGTGTTTTTTTCATTCTTAAAATAGTTTTTAAACCCGCCAAAAAATAAAAAATTCGTTACGGTCCCACGTCTTGTCAAAAACACGCAAAATTTAGTGACTGATACCTTATCATAAACTTCGCTTTGTTTAATCCGCATCACAATAACACTCTAGTTTGAGCCTGAAAACCTATTTTTGAGGGGTTTACAAGTCTTTTGAGGTCAATTATACTTCTGTGGGTTAATTTTCAAGGTCACGACGAGCCGCTTAAAATCACTAAAATTCGCTTCCTCGAAATTCTAAATTATGCACACTTTTTCAATCGGCAAATTCGCTACCCGGTAAAACACCGAAACACCTAAGATTCTGACATTTCGAAAGAAGAAATGTCAGTTTAAAACCTGGTATAAAAATTATTTTCGGGCTTTTCATCAGCGCTGAGTACTAACGCTCTCAAAATCGTGATAATCACAACACTATGCTGCCAGAAACGAAAACAATAGGCAAGTGCCTGCAACCAGATAATCAAAAGGAACGTGAAAAACTCTTCTTGCATTTGATTTCTTCCGTATTTGGAGTTAAACTATGGCAGAAAAGTCATGTTAAGCTCACCTTCTGTACTTTGAAATATTAAGTACTGGTGTATTCAGAATCCTACACGATAACCATTACGACGCGTAGAGTTCGGCAAAGTACATCATCGTCTCATTGACATTCAACTAATGACTCCGAGACAATCCACCACATTCCTATTCCTTGTTCTTAAACAGCAATCCATAAAAGTAGTGAAGCCTTCCAGCGTCAGTCCCTTGCTTGTTAAAGCGAAATGCTTAAGACTGGTTTTGTCTGCATGCTATTGCTCGCGTTCCATAGCCTTTACTTGAATATTAGCCAGCATTTTGTTTTGTACCGCGTCCAGTTTCCCACTATTCAGCAGTTAATAACAATAATAGTAATAATAATAATAATAATGATAATAATGATAATAATAATAATAATAATAATAATAATAACAACTTTATTTAAGTGTCGAATGTATTTAGCACTGTTGTGTCAGTTGGGGACACTGTAAATAAATAAACAAATATTGCAAATAGAACATAAACTATTAAGAATCTCAACTGATGGGAAGCTGACCAGTTGGCTATTTACACAACGCGGTCGAGGAGTTGAACCCGGAACTACCGAGAATAAATCCAGGTAGCAGTAGGGTGAAGGATTTGAACCAGGGACCTCCAGATTTCAAATCCAGCGCCCTAAACCACTCGGCCACGCTGCCTCCCTTTTTGTTTGTTTCGGCATTTTTTCTGTTTTCTATGTTTTGTTGCATCTATTTGTTAGTCGCTTATTTTATGATACTTTCTCGTATTAATATTTTGATTTATTGTCTTTTTACAAGATCTTCAATTGCTGTAGGCCCGCGGTTCGACGCCTTGAAGCCTTTGGTTAAATTTATCCCCTATCTACTGGCTGTAAGTAAAGCTCCTTCGACTGTCAAAGGATGTCACTCACAATTTCAAAAGTGAAAGGCATGGGCTGCCTCTTTTCCTGGAGTCACGTTTATTTCCTGCTTCTGCTCTTCATATTCCACTTTATCTTATTAGTCTACTCCAGTCGGGTTATTCTTTTTCTACGATTAATTCCTCATTTTACAGTGTAAAATTTTCCATAATTCGTGTGACGTCCCGAATACATGTAACAGCAGTTTTGTTAAAGCCATTTTGGAAGGCTGCAAGAGATTTTCTGCTAATTCTGTTTCATCCAAAAAGAGCCTCCCTATCTGCCCTGATCATTTACATGCTCTTGTTCAAAGGTTTGCTGGAGTCAACGCTAGTTTGCCCGACATCAGAGATGTCTGTCTCTGTCTTGTTTCCTTCGCTGGCTTCTTGCGCTTTAATGAGGCCTGTACTATTAGATGGTATAACATTGACCTCAAGGATACGTATTTTTCCTTGTGTATTCCTAGAAGTAAAACCGATCAATATGGTTCCGGGTCAACCAGGGTAGTTGCTAGAACTGGTAACCCAACGTGTCCTTCTAATATGTTACGCAGATACCGTCAATTAAGTGGGGATAGCGTTAATTCGACAGAGTTCGTGTTCCGTTCCCCCCTTGTCTAAAGGTAAAAATAGAAATTATTCCTTTCGCGCGGGTTCTAAGCTTTCCTATTCTAGAGGTAGCTAGAGAACTATTTGTTGAGAAGTTTAAGGCCGTTGGTCTTGATACTAAGCTATATGGTCTACATTCCCTCAGGATTGGAGGAGCTTCTGCTCACCAGATCGTGATATTAAGAAACATGGCCGTTGGAAGTCCGAGAAAGCTTAAGATAGTAGTTACTGTGGGGAAGCTATTCAACACCAGCTCTTAGTTACTCTTAATATCGGTTATTAGCCTTCTAGAGCCCTCCCGTACGCTTTGTTTTTCTTGATTATTGCTGGCGGCTCCCTCCACTATTTGTTGTATTGTTTGTCTCCTCTACTTATAATGGAAATATTTGTTTTCTATTCGGCTGAGCGAAGCGAAATAGAATAGAAATGTATTTCTTTTAGGTGTTTAATTAGGTTGCTTTGTATTAGTTTCCATTGGATTAATTAGAACTTTATATTCTACTCCTTGTAAATATCATACCACTTGACGCCGACCAGTTTGCTCGAGGCTGTTTTTTCCTTATTGTCAATATCGTTGTTTAAAACAGCATGTGACATTTTCTTCTCTGGCTTTTAACCTGTATTCAGCGTGTCTCAGATTTTTGTAAATAAACTCGATTATTGCTGGCGGCTCCCTCCACTATTTGTTGTATTATTTGTCCCCTCTTCTTATAATCGAAATGTTTTGTATTTGGCTGAGCGAAGCGAAATAGAATAGAATTTGACACATTTGGTTCAATTCTGGGTTAAATTTTCCTCTAAAAGCAGAAGTCACATATAGAGAACGCTGGTTTGTAAACAAGTACCTAGAAAGAATGTTCAGCTACTTAATCGGCCTAGTGAATAATGAATGTACCGTAAATGATTATGTTGTTCGGGTCCCTTGTGGTCTGAGTTTATTGAGAGTAAATTATAAAAAAGAACACAGGCAGAAGACTGAGAGGTGATTTAAAAACGAATTTATTCCATGCTCACTTTGATTTACAGATCTTGTGTAGTGACGTGGTGAGATGATGATGGTGCGACTATAAAGCAAGAGGTTACAATAATTCCAAGAAATGGTGACAAACAGAATAAAAAAGATAAAGACAAAAAACTTACAGATATTTTCCTATTGATGTACGTGAACTGGTAGATTTAAGTAACTGATGAACTAAACTGAAACTCGTTGCAATTGACACAATTGCTGATAAAATACCGTACTGAACAAAACAAGAACTGGGAAATCTCACGCAACGAATCACATGATGATCGAGGAGTTAAATTTTAAATCAAGTGCAACGCACGTAGGGGAAATGTCACGCACGTTTGAATCCTACACACTGGGCCCTAAATGCGAACTGAAAGCGTTTAGTCTTAGTTGAGTGATTCAAACAGAAAAACTTAAGTATACTGTCACTTAATCCATTCGAAATGGCTCATCACAATCAAGTCAATAAAAAAAAAACAAACAAACAAAAACAAAAAAAACTGTTCTCTGACGTGACAAGCAAAGTTTTTGGTTGAGTACATCAAGATCTCCAATGTGTTGCTGCTCTCGTGGAGTCTAGGAGACTATAGAAGAATAGTCTGCTGGCAGCCGATCACTTAGATGAGTGTTTAGTCATCGCGAACGCAAAAGGGCGGTATGGCGAGGGCCGAGTAGGAAAGAAGGCGGGACAAGAGCGGTATGGCCGAGTAGGGAAGAAGGCGAGACGATTTCTTCTCGTGCGAGCCGCGCCCATGTCTCGTCCCATTCCCCTTTAGGCTAAAGCGTCTCGCCTCATAACCCCGCTGAAATTTCGAGAGAAAAACAGACTGCCAGCAGTCTACCGGAATAACTATCTTGTCGATGGGACGTTCTAGGACCGCGGACTTGGTTTTCAGAATGTGTAAAGCCTCCAATTTGATATCTCGAACTCTCCAGTAGTACACAAGAGGGTTACGCGAAGGGTTAAGCAAAGCAATCCAAGTAGTGATATCAAGAATCAACATCGTTAAATTGTTCACCCCTGACACAGTGGCCGCCGCCAAAGCGCACACAAACGGAAGATAGGAAGTTAAGAACAAGCAGAACACGAGAAACATGCTATTGAGTGATTTCAGATAATACGCTAAGTTAAAGGAGCTCTGTCCCTGGATTTGTAATTTGTGCTGGCGAAGACTGAAATAAGTCTTAATGTAGAAATACGAGGAGAACATCAAACAGATGGGCAAGACTAAATTGCCGATTATCAGCCGAAGTTTGATACTGAAAATTCGGGAAGCAGTGACCAAAGCGATGAAAAGCCAGCCAGCGGATGAGAACTAAAGCAATGCGATGGACTTTCACGAGAGAATGGTATCTGAAGCGAAGACGAAGAGCGAGGTATCTGTCCAGGGCGATCACTGTTAAAGTGCAGAGAGACGCTGTACCAAAAAGTGAAGTTATTAAGGTGTGTGGTAAACCCACAGCGCAGAAAAGTCTTGGATTGTCCCACGGAATCGTTAAGAGGTACACAGAAAACAAAGGCACTCCAACAAGATCAATGGCCAAGTAAGATATCGCCAAACTGTAGAAGAGTGATTTTGAAGTCGGGTGAAGGCTTATACAGCGTCGAAGAGCTAGTAAAATGATCACGTTGCCAACAGTTGCTGTTATGGAAAACAGAGAGTTTGTAACACCCATGAAAATGTACGCAACTGCAGAGTTCTGGTGAGAAGAGAAATAAAACGAAATGCCTACAGAACAAGAAATGTTGTACTCGAGTCTTGCCAGGAGAACAGGTTAAATACAAGTCGTAACATCAAAGATATCAGTGAAAACATTAAAAACTACATTGGAAAAGAGCATAACTAAATTCCAAACTGAATTTTTGCGATAATACCTCTCATTTTGCAGCTGTCGAAAACGTGATTTGTCAATCAAAATATTAGGCGATTTACGCTGAAATACAAAGCAAATTGTTAAAAAAAAACCGTCAATGAATGATTTGTTTCTTTCTGTTCTGTAATAAAAATGGACTATCATTTTTAATGTACAGGTAAGAGCCTTGTTCAGAAAAACGTCTCGAAAAAAGTACGAGAACACCACTTGAAGGCACTTTTTTGACAATTGTCCATGCAAATGTTCTCATCTGAATGACTTCTTGTGCCGTATTTCTTTCGTGTTCCCTCATTATCCAAAAGGTCTTTCCTTTGTAGACAACACATTAAGTTAACTAATGAGATTTTCACTCATGTTTCCATAAGTACTCTTTTATCAGAGAACACTCGATTTGAAATCATGTACTCAGAACTTTTCTGAATTAGGTTGAGTAATAGCGCACGTTTGACATATCAATATTCAAACATGTCTCCGAGTCTTTTAGGACAAAATTGCGATATTTTTAAGTTTCTTTTGTCTATAAATTCCCAAAAGGGAATCAGATACAAAGAAAACAACACCAAATATAGAAGTTTGTCCTGAAAGCCTCGGAACCATGTTAGAATGTTGATGTATCGAACGTGGCTTGTTGCTTGTCTTTTTCTTCATTTTATCTCATATACATTTTATCGCCATTGTAACACTCTTTGGGGTTTGTTAAAAGGGAATATCACCTTTATTTTCTGAATGGTTTACTCGTGTTTCTCACAGGTTGTCCTATATGAATAACGCTCGTTAGGTGCTTTGCATCAATATCATTAACAAGACTGAAAAAGCTAACTACCGCATTCAATTTACTCGTTATAAATCCGTCATCACTCTACAAAAAGAAGAAAAGGCTCTCTATCTTTTCAGCCTTTCATTTCGTGTTACAAGTGTTGCAAGTTGGATAAGCCACGACTAGCTCACCAGAAGTCCTGACGAAAGCCGCGTACAACATTTCTTGTTCTCTAAACATTTTGATTTATATCTCTTCACACCAAATCTCTGCCTTTGTGTACACTTTTATGGGTATTGCAAACGTTTTGTTTTCCATAATCGCGCGTGCTGGCAACGTTATCATTTTACTGGCTCTTCCACGCTGTACAAGTCTTCACCCGACTTCAAAATCGCTCTTCTACAGTTTGGCGATATCTGACTTGGCCATTGGACTTTGTTGGTCAGCCTTTGTATTCCGCGTACCTCTTAGCCATTGAATGGGACAGTCCAAGAGTTTTCTGCACTGTGGGTTTACCACACATGTTAATAACTACATTCTTTGCTACAGTGTCTTTGTGGACGTTAACAGTGATCGCCCTGGACAGATACCTCGCTCTTCGTCTTCGCTTCAGATACCGTTCTGTCGTGAAAGTCCATCGCATTGCTGTGGTTCTCATCACTGGTTGGTTGTTCGTGGCTCTCTGTACTGCTTCAAGAATTTTCGGTATCAATCTCCGACAGATAATCTCCAACTTAATCGTGTCCTCCTGTTTGATGCTCTTTTAACTTAGCGCATTATCGCAAATCAGTCAGTAGTATGTTTTTCGTGTTCTGTTTGTTCTTAACTTCCTATCTTCCGTTTGCGTACGCTTTAGCGGCTGCTACCGTATCAGGGTTTAACAATTTAACGTTGTTGATTCTTGATATCACTTCTGTGATTACTTTGCTTAACCCTTCGCTTAATCTGCTTGTCTACTGCTGGCGAGTTCGAGATCTCAAATTGGAGGCTTTACGCATTATGATGAAATTTTTATCGTGCTGTCCAGCAACATGGTGTGGAAGTTGTTCCTTTCACCTGACCTCCAATGACACGAATTTAACTTCGCTTACTTAACACTAACATTGCAAATCAGTTAATGTTATTTCGCTTGTCTTGTTGAGAGCGAATTTAGGAAAGCGAATTCTTCAATGTGCAGTTATTTTTTACTTCTTTTTTGTGCTGCAAACAATCGCTGGGTGGGTTCTGACAGTATTGCATTTTTATCTCTATCTTTCTATTTTTACACCGTTTTATTTCACCGTTTTCACGCATGCATGATATAATTTGCTATCAGACTCCTATGTTCCCTGTTAATTTCTTCGTTCTTTTCCCAGTTGAACAATATTTATAAAAGTTAGATCTTTGATAAGGAACATTAATTAAAAAGACAATAAAATCGAGGGTTCTCTCTGCATACATTTCTCTGCAAAACTTGGCAAGTTTGCGGTCCAATATTTGAATGAGTTTGCAACCGAGTATCCTTATGAGACTAAATTTGACATGAAAAATCAAGCAGTGAGAATTTGTTTTGTTTGAATAAAAATTTCAATCGGGAAAGCATGACGTCGACTGAAAAAGTCCAAAGCTTCCATTGTTTTGGTAAGGAAAGAAGGTTAAAAAAACAACGTTGCGACGCTATCTACTTTGCCTGGGAACACAGACCTCTACCTTCACTTCACAATAGGCCATATTAGTACTCTCAGTATTGGACTGGAACTAGCTTGCAACTGAGGCTGTTTCGGGGAGTCTTTTCAAATGCAAATCACATTAATCTTCTTTGATTATAGTCCTCCGCATAAGCCTCCACTGCAAGCTAGGTCCAGTCCAATACCGAGAATTCAA